>NC_036863.1:15039656-15243242 GCF_002910315.2 Salvelinus sp. IW2-2015
TGTTTGGCTGGGTGTGGTTCTCAATCAGAGGCAGCTGTCTATCGTTGTCTCTGCATTACTAGCTGTTTGGGTTTTAGGCTGGTGTCTGTACAGCACTTCGAGATATTAGCTGATGTACGAAGGCTATATAAAAAAATTGAAAATTGATTGATTGATTGAGAATCATAGTTAGGTAGCCTTTTTCCCACCTGTGTTTGTGGGTAGTTGTTTTCTGTATAGTAAGTTACCTTACAGAACTGTTCGTTTCTCGCTTTGTTATTTTGTTCTAGTGTTCAGATTTAATAAATATCATGAACACGTACCACGCTGCGCTTTGGTCCACTCCTTCTTCATCAGACGAGCATTACAGAACTACCCACCACAACGGACCAAGCAGCGTGGTAAGGAGGAGCAGCGGGTTCAGGATTCATGGACTTGGAGGAATCCTGGACGGGAAAGGACCCGGAGGCAGGCTGGGGAATATCGCGTCCGAAAGAGGAACTGGAAGCAGCTAAAGCTGAGAGGCGACGGTATGAGGAGCACGTCATCGACGCAGGCACGAGAGGCAGCCCCCCAAAAAGATTTTGGGGGCAGCACGCAGGGAGATTGGCGGTGGCAGGTATAGACCTGAGCCAACTCCCGGGCTTACCGCGGGAGCGAGTGACCGGCAAGGCACCGTGTTATGCTGAAAAGCGCACAGTGTCTCCGGTGCGCATGCACAGCCCGGGGCGCTCGGAGCCAGCTCTCCGTAAGTACCACGCTAGAGTGGGCATCCAGCCAGGGCAGGCTGTGGCAGCTCAGCACGCTTGGTCTCCGGTGCTCCGTTTCGGCACAGGGTTATCCTGCGGCGGCTCTGCGCACTGTGTCTCCGGGGCGCTGTGACTGCTCAGTGCGTCCTATGCCTGCGCTCCGCCGTGCCGGGCTAAAGTGGCCATTCAGCCAAGAGGAGAGGTGCAAGTGGTAAGCACCAGATCTCCAGTGCTCCCCCACAGCCTGGTTCGACCTGTGCCTGCGCTCTGGAAGTGCCGGCTAAAGTGGGCATTCAGCCGAGGAGTGGTGCCAGGGATACGCACCAGATCTCCAGTGCTCCCCCACAGCCCGGTCCATCCAGTGCCTCCTCCAAGGACCAGGCCTCCAGTAGGTCTCCCAGCCTGGTCCATCCAGTGCCTCCTCCAAGGACCAGGCCTCCAGCGACGGCCCAGTCCGGAGCCTCCAGCGACGGTCCCAGTCCGGAGCCTCCAGCGACGGTCCCAGTCCGAGCCTCAGCGACCGATCCCCAGTCCGGAGCCTCCAGCGACGATCCCCAGTCCGGAGCCTCCAACGACGGTCTCCAGTCCGGAGCCCCAAGCGACGGTCTCCAGTCCGGGCCCGCAGCGAGGTGCCCAGTCCGGGGCCCGCAACGAGGGTGCCCAGTCCGGCCCGCAACGAGGTCCCAGTCCGGGTCGGCGGCGAGGGTCCCCGCACCAGAGCGCCACCAAAGTGGGGGGAGCCAGAGGCGGAGGGGGGTCTACGTCCCGCACCAGAAGCCGCCATAAAGGAAGCCCACCCGGGCCCTCCCCTTAGATTCAGATTTGCGTCCGGAGTCCGACCTTTGGGGGGGGTACTGTCCCCCCAAAGAGCCATAGAGAGGCTTTTATTCTCATTTTGGTTAGCCAGGGTGTGACTAGGGTGGGCATTCTAGTTTCTTATTTTCTATGTTTCTAATTTCTTTGTGTTTGGCTGGTGTGGTCTCAATCAGAGGCAGCTGTCTATCGTTGTCTCTGATTGAGAATCATACTTAGGTAGCCTTTTTTCCACCTGTGTTTGTGGGTAGTTGTTTTCTGTATAGTTTTAGTTACCTTACAGAACTGTTCGTTTTCTCGCTATGTTATTTTTGTTCTAGTGTTCAGATTTAAATAAATATCATGAACACGTACCACGCTGCGCTTTGTCCACTCCTTCTTCATCAGACGAGCATTACAACAGTAGGCCAAACATTTCCTAACGATATCACAACTTTAAAATAGCCTACTTACTCCTCAATCAGACTAATGACATCTTGGTAGTTCTTTTCATCTTCTCCAATGAAATTATCTGGGCAGACACTATTGAAAATCACGTCTGCCGCTTAAAAAAACTTAAAAAACGAATGTCTGGGTCCCCACCGAGCTCTCAAAATACCGTGGCCGTCTGTCACTCTATGAACGGTCACTGCTATCTGGATTCCTTGGGACGTCTCTACCCTGAACCCTAAACCCTAAACCTATAACACTAAACTTAACCATTTTTACATTTTACTTAATTGAGGTAGGGACATCCCAACGATTCCGAATAGCAAGGACCCTCTGGGAAAGTCCTATCTTAAAATTCTTTATTCTGCGTTTTTGCGTGACTTATAGTTCTAGAATAGCTATCGAGAGACTAACATGCTTTTTACTACATGGATCATAGCGAGTGCGTGATGTCACGTGCCATTCTAACTTTCGATACTATTGGGCACCAACACAGTCTGTGATTGGCTATACAACTATTTCCATAGTTATTTGCATCAGATAATTAGACAGACTATATAAATGGATAGTACATACTATGTTCACATGCGCCTACTACCGTAAAAATTTACAACAGTGAGATGAAAGATTTCCATAAAGTATACAAGAGCCAGCAATACTAAACCAACCACCGCAGCTGTTGTCGCTGAAGGAAAAAATACGAACTCTACAGACAAACCCAACACAATAATAGTTAAATACCCATATTAAATCAATCAATACTCTATATATGGACTGCAATTCTCCGATCAAAGGACATATACCTACCATAGCAAACTCCTGAAGTCTCGCTTAGAGATTACAATGAGAAGTCCGCTCCTCGTCGAGCATGCGCTAGAGCGATTAGAAGATAAGGATAGAGAAGAGAAGGGAGAAAGTCTTACACATTGACAGAGGAAGTGTGATATAACAGAAAAAGAGGAAGAGGGATGAAGAGAGAGAGGATAAAAAAAGAGGAGGCCAATTCCCACCGACATAAGAAAAACTATCACATTTGCACATTTCACTTGGTCCGTGCCGAGGCCGCCCGACTCCCATCAGTGGTTCAATCTCATGAACGAGCCAATGACACTGACACACGGACCCCCTTAGCAAGTACCCGCGGTAATACCCATGCGAGTCCTATCCATATGTGTAAGCCCGTGCACTGTTCATGCTCACGTTCGTCTTTCACCGCCACTGGCCGAAGAAACCGGTTAGATCGTCTAGGCGCTAATCATCCTCGCATCAATATCGAAAACAAACCGTGACGAGACTGAATATTAGTATCAGTAACATAGCCGATAAAGCCACTATTAGCTCAGGTGTAACACGACGTGCGAGAATAAAATTGTAATAGGATAATACCACAGCACTAAATGTTATTCACCAAAATACTGTAATAAGGTATAATGCATCAATAGTCTGCGTTCCGCCATAGTGCGAACTATTGAACTAGTCTATTCGTTACAGTGGAAACTATGCAGAAAATCACTCTTCCCCGACAATAAGAGAAGAGTGCAGTCACAACCAGATAGAACCAGATCCCTTGAATAAAGACCTCGATGTGGACCTAAGTACGTGTAAGGCGCTCCGACACCTAAACAAAGCTACAAATAGCCTAAAACGTGTTTGCCGCGATTAATTAAGACCTGACCACCTTGCCCATAATAACTTATCCCAAATTAAGATATATGTTAGCACCAAGAGATGAAATCAGCTCAGTTAAATATAATCAATGTATAACTATCATATTGAAAGTTAGGGTCTCGGAAACAATGCTTTTGGACACATTTTTAGGAACCTTCCATCCTGTACAATCCCCACTAGTACAATATCATTAGACTAGTTTCTTTATTTCTATGTTTTCTATTTCTTTGTGTTTGGCTGGGTGTGGTTCTCAATCAGAGGCAGCTGTCTATCGTTGTCTCTGCATTACTAGCTGTTTGGGGTTTTAGGCTGGGTGTCTGTACAGCACTTCGAGATATTAGCTGATGTACGAAGGGCTATATAAAAATAAAATTGAAAATTGATTGATTGATTGAGAATCATAGTTAGGTAGCCTTTTTCCCACCTGTGTTTGTGGGTAGTTGTTTTCTGTATAGTTTAAGTTACCTTACAGAACTGTTCGTTTCTCGCTWTGTTATTTTTGTTCTAGTGTTCAGATTTAAATAAATATCATGAACACGTACCACGCTGCGCTTTGGTCCACTCCTTCTTCATCAGACGAGCATTACAACAGTAGGCCAAAACATTTCCTAACGATATCACAACTTAAATATAGCCTACTTACTCCTCAATCAGATCAATGACATCTTGGTAGTTCTTTTCATCTTCTCCAATGAAATTATCTGGGGCAGACACTATTGAAAATCACGTCTGCCGCTTAAAAAACTTAAAAAACGAATGTCTGGGTCCCCACCGAGCTCTCAAATACCGTGGCCGTCTGTCACTCTATGAACGGTCACTGCTATCTGGATTCCTTGGGACGTCTCTACCCTGAACCCTAAACCCTAAACTATAACACTAAACTTAACCATTTTACATTTATACTTAATTGAGGTAGGGACATCCCAACGATTCCGAATAGCAAGGACCCTCTGGGAAAGCCCATTAACTTTTCTCTTTGACTGAAAGCTATGGAGACAACTCTTACTGGTTGTCTGATGTAGGCTACTGGTAACAACACAGTCTGTGATTGGCTAACAACATTTAGATCAACAAAAAATATATATATATTTGTCACATGCGCCGAATACAACAGTGAAATTACAGTGAAAAGCTTACAAGCCCCTAACCAACACCGCAGTTTGGAAAAAATACCTAAGAAAAAAACAAAGAAATGTAAGTAAGAAATAAATAAAGAGCAGCAGTAAAATAACAATAGCGAGGCTAAATACAGGGGGTACCGGTACAGAGTCAATGTGCGGGGGAACCGGTTAGTCGAGGTAGAGTTATGAAAGTGACTTGCATAGACAGTAACAGAGAGTAGCAGCAGTGTAAAAGGGTGGGGTGGGGGTAATGCAAATAGTCTGCGTAGCCATTTGATTAGATGTTCAGGAGTCTTATGGCTTGAGGGTAGAAGCTGTTGAAAAGCCTCTTGGACCTAGACTGAGCGCTCCGGTACCACTTGCCATACGGTAGCAGAGAGAACAGTCTATGACTAGGGTGGCTGGAGTCTTTGACCATTTTTAGGACCTTCCTCTGACACCGCCTGGTATAGAGGTCCTGGATGGCAGGAAGCTTGGCCCCAGTGATGTACTGGGCCGTACGCACTACCCTCTGTAGTGCCTTGCGGTCGGAGGCCGAGCAGTTGCCATACCAGGTAGTGACGCAACCAGTCAGGATGCTCTCGATGGTGCAGCTGTAGAAACTTTTGAGGATCTGAGGACCCATGCCAAATCTTTTCAGTCTCCTGAGGGGGAATAGGTTTTGTCGTGCCCTCTTCACGACTGTCTTGGTGTGCTTGGACCATGTTAGTTTGTTGGTGATGTGGACACCAAGGAACTTGAAACTCTCAACCTGCTCCACTACAGCCCTGTCGATGAGAATGGGGGCGTGCTCGGTCCTCCTTTTCCTGTAGTCCACAATCATCTCCTTTGTCTTGATCACGTTTGTGGAAGAGGTTGTTGTCCTGGCACCACATGGCCAGGTCTCTGACCTCCTCCCTATAGGCTGTCTTGTCATTGTCGGTGATCAGGTCTACCACTGTTGTGTCATCAGCAAACGTAATGATGGTGTTGGAGTCGTGCCTGGCCGTGCAGTCATGAGTGAACAGGGAGTACAGCAGGGGACTGAGCATGCACCCCTGAGGGGCCCCCATGTTGAGGATCAGCGTGGCGGATGTGTTGCTACCTACCCTTACCACCTGGGGGCGACTCATCATGAAGTCCAGGATCCAGTTGCAGAGGGAGGTGTTTAGTCCCAGGGTCCTTAGCTTAGTGATGAGCTTTGAGGGCACTATGGTGTTGAACGCTGACCTGTAGTCAATGAATAGCATTCTCACATAGGTGTTCCTTTTGTCCAGGTGGGAAAGGGCCGTGTGGAGTGCAATAGAGATTGTATCATCTGTGGATCTATTAGGGTTGTATGCAAATTGGAGTGGGTCTAGGGTTTCTGGGGTAATGGTGTTGTTGTGAGCCATGACCACCCTTTCAAAGTACTTCATGGCTACAGACGTGTGTGCTACTGGTCGGTAGTCATGTTATCTTAGTGTTCTTGGGTACAGGGACTATGGTGGTCTGCTTGAAACATGTTGGTATTACAGACTCGGAAAGGAAGAGGTTGAAAATGTCAGTGAAGACACTTGCCAGTTGGTCAGCGGATGCTCGCAGTACACGTCCTGGTAATCCGTCTGGCCCTGAGGCCTTGTGAATGTTGACCTGTTTAAAGATCTTACATCGGCTGCGGAGAGCGTGATCACACAGTCGTCTGGAACAGCTGATGCTCTCATTCATGTTTCAGTGTTACTTGATTCGAAGCTTGACTATTTCGCTCGTCTGGTAGGCTCGTGTCACTGGGCAGCTCTCGGCTGTGCTTCCCTTTGTAGTCTGTAATAGTTTGCAAGCTCTGCACCATTCGACGAGCATCGGAGCCGGTGTAATACGATTCGATCTTGGTCCTGTATTGATGCTTTGCCTGTTTGATGGTTTGTCGGAGGGCATAGCAGAATTTCTTATAAGCTTCCGGTTTAGAGTCCTGCTCCTTGAAAGCGGAAGCTCTACCCTTTATCTCAGTGAGGATGTTGCCTGTACGTACAGTCACTGTGGGGACGACGTCATCAATGCACTTATTGATGAAGCCAGTGACTGATGTGGTGTACTCAATGCCATCGGAAGAATCCCAGAACATATTCCAGTCTGTGCTAGCAAAACAGTCCTGTAGCTTAGCATCTGCTTCATCTGACCACTTTTTTATTGACCGAGTCACAGGTGCTTCCTGCTTTAATTTGTGCTTGTCAGCAGGAATCAGGAGGATAGTGTTATGGTCAGATTTGCCAAATGGAGGGTGAGGGAGAGCTTTGTATGTGTCTCTGTGTGTGGAGTAAAGGTGGTCTAGAGTTTTTTTCCTTCTGGTTGCACATTTAACATGCTGGTATACATTTGGTAAAACGGATTTAAGTTTCCCGGCATTAAAGTCCCCGGCCAATAGGAGTGCAGCCTCTAGATGAATGTTTTCCTGTTTGCTTATGGCGGTATACAGCTCATTGAGTGCGGTGTTAGTGCCAGCATCGGTCTGTGGTGGTATGTAGACAGCTACGAAAAATACAGATGAAAACTCTATAGGTAGATAGTGTGGTCTATAGCTTATCATGAGATACTCTACTTCAGGAGAGCAAAACCTCAAGACTTCCTTAGATATCATCATCAGTTTAATCTTGCTCGCAGGTCATCAATTTTATTTTCCAATGATTGCACATTGGCCAATAGAACGGATGGCAGTGGGGGTTTACTCGCTCGCCTACAATTTCTCAGAAGTCAGCCTGACCTCCGCCCCTTTTATCTCCGTCTTCTCTTCACGCAAATGACGGGGATTTGGGCCTGTTCCCAGGAAAGCAGTATATCCTTCACATTGGACTCGTTAAAGGAAAAATCTTCTTCCAGTTCGTGGTGAGTAATCGCTGTTCTGATGTCCAGAATTTTTTTCCGGTCCTAAGAGACGGTAGCAGCAACATTTTGTACAAAAAAAGGCATAAAAGAAGTTACAAACAACGCAAAAAAACAACGAAATAACACAGTTGGTTATGAGCACGTAAAATGTCAGCCATCCTCTCTGGTGCCATTCTGTATACAGCGAGATAAGATAACATACCATGCCATGAGGTGAGGGAACGACAGATTACCTATAGATTGGACATAATCTTTTCTAAGCAATTAGCTATAACAGGAAATACACAAGCCATAGGCTACACTATAGCTCAAGGTGGCTACTTCGGAATGTCAGCTTGCACGGGGAAAACGGTAAGTTTCTAACATTTATGGTTGAGATTTAATTAAGATAAATATAAACTATGCACCTTATGACTTTCATTAACACGCATGCATCACACAGACGTTAGTCAGTCAGACGTTCAATGGTAGGCGACAGCCACACGGTGGTACAGTTGCCTAGGCTTAATTCTGGCACATATCACCCCCCATACCAAACCAGCCCCTTGCCCTTACCTATCCCTCAGTGCTCCAGACTCATATGGATGGCGTCAGGTCGGGATAGCACTTCACTCTATAGCCCAGGGTTTCCCAAACTCTGTCCTGGGGCCCTCCCTGGGTGCACGTTTTGGTTTTTTCCCCAGCACTACACAGAAAAATCAAATAATCAAATATTGATGATGAGTTCAGAAAGTATTCAGTGCATTCAGAAAGTATTCAGACCCCTCCCTTTTTCCACAATTTGTTACGTTACACACTTATTCTAATATGGATTTTTTTTAAATTCTCCCTCGTCAATTTACACACAATACCCCATAATGACAAAGCGAAAACAGGTATGGTATAATTAAGGTATACAGGTATAATTTTTTGCTCATTTATAAAAAAAAATAAACTGGCATTCCTTATTTACATAAGTATTCAGACCCTTTGCTATGAGACTCGAAATTGAGCTCTGGGTGCATCCTGTTTCCATTGATCATCCTTGAGATGTTTCTCAATTGATTTGACATGATTTGGAAAGGCACACACCTTTGCAAAAATGAAGGGGATTTTTTTTTTTTGCTTTGTCATTATGGGGTATTGTGTGTAGATTTGTAGAAAAAAAAAAGAAGGAAGAGAAGCGCTGCTAAGGTACACAATAGTAGATTTTGGTAGACAGAAGGTGCTCTTTGGTAAAAGGGGTAAATTGGTCATTAAAAAAAAGGAGGACCAAGGCACTCTTCATATAATTAATTAAAATGCCTTTATTTGTATGGCATGATCAATGGAAACAAAGTTGACGCGTTTTAGGCTGCATACCAATCCGACAAGGTATGACTCCAAACACCCATAAAAGGCTACCCTCCTTCATGTTATCCTCACATGTTATCCTGATGGGTATCAGTCTGGTGTTTTCTGTAATGACCTTAGTGATCACTATTTTTCAGCCTGTGTTCATAATGGCTGCTCAGTGAAACAACCTGTCCTGATTTCTCATAGACGCTTGCTAAAAAACTTCAATGAGCAAGCCTTCCTTCATGACCTGGCCTCTGTTAATTGGTATAGAATCAGCTTGATCCCCTCTATCGAAGACGCTTGGACCTTCTTTTTTGATATTTTCAGTGGTATTATTAACAAACACGCCCCCATAAAGAAAATGAGAATTAAAAACAGGTTCAGCCCCTGGTTCGACCGTGATCTGGCAGAGTTACTCCACCTCAAGAATTCCATTTGGCAAAAGGCTCGGCACACGCATACTCAGGCTGACTGGCTCTCGTTCAGGCAAATGAGCAATAAGTGCACTCAGGCTATCCGGAAGGCCAAAGTTAGTTACTTTAAGGAGCAGTTCTCTCTATATCAGTCTAACCCCAAGAAGTTCTGGAAAACGGTTAAAGACCTGGAGAATAAACCTTCCTCCTCCCAGCAGCCCATGTCCCTTAACCTCTTTCAGCTAGGGGGCACTATTTTTATGTTTGGAAAAATAACGTTCCCAAGGTAAACAGACTATTTCTCATGCCCAGATGCTAGAATATGCATATAATTGACGGATTAGGATAGAAAACACTCTAAAGTTTCCAAAACTGTCAAAATATTGTCTGTGAGTATAACAGAACTGATTTTGCAGGCGAAAACCTGAGGAAATCCAACCCGGAAGTGACCTCTATTTTGAAAAATCCCTGTTCCATTGCCTGCCTATCCTCCATTTAAAGGGATATCAACCCTGGATTTTGTGTTAAAACTGTGAAGGACCTCGGCGTTACTCTGGACCCTGATCTCTCTTTTGACGAACATATCAAGACTGTTTCAAGGACAGCTTTTTTCCATCTACGTAACATTGCAAAAATCTGAAACTTTCTGTCCAAAAATGATACAGAAAAATGTATCCATGCTTTTGTTACTTCTAGGTTAGACTACTGCAATGCTCTACTTTCCGGCTACCCGGATAAAGCACTAAATAAACTTCAGTTAGTGCTAAACATGGCTGCTAGAATCTTGACTGGAAGCACACACATCACTGCGACGCTCCTCTTTTCAGTTCGCTGCTGCTAGCGACTGAACGAGTTGCAACAAACAGTCAAACTGGAGAGTTGTATCTCCATCTCTTCAATCAAAGACTCAATCATGGACACTCTTACTGACAGTTGTTGTAGCTTCGCATGATGTATTGTTGTCTCTACCTTCTTGCCCTTTGTGCTGTTGTCTGTGCCCAATAATGTTTGTACCATGTTTTATGCTGCTGATGTTGTGCTGCTGCCATGTTGTGTTGCTACCATGTTGTTGTCATGTTGTGTTGCTACCATGCTGTGTTGTCATGTGTTGCTGCCATGCTATGTTGTTGTCTTAGATTTCCCTTTATGTAGTGTTTTTGTGTCTCTCTTGTCGTGATGTGTGTTTTGTCCTATATATATATATATATCTTTTTTTTTTATCCCAGCCCCTGTCCCCGCAGAAGGCCTTTTTCATTTTGGTAGGCCGTCATTGTAAATAGAATTTGTTCTTAACTGACTTGCCTAGTTAAATAAAGGGGGAAATAAATAAATAGATTATAATACAATGTCCTCTTTTGAACAGCTTTTTCCAATCAACCCTGATTTGAAGAGGGAATGGTTACATAATTCATTGGACAACACCTAGTAAGCAAAACTATACACATTTAAAAGTGAAATACTGTAGATATGTTATCAAAAATGCATCTCAAGGCTAGAAGCATCAGAACCCCTAGAAAGGTAGTTGTAACCTTGAATATGACTGGGCAAAGTGTTAAGAATAGGAGAGCCATCTATTTTATAGTACACTAGTACACAGCAAACATGGACCACAACAGTCTAAAACATAGCTGAGGGCAATAGAACAAAATGTCCACTAGATGACAGCAATGGGACCTCTAACGACCCTACAGGAAATGTGAGAAATCCATATCTTCATTTAAACCAGGGTATTTAGTGGCCTGTAGTTTGTAAATCCCCAAACTTTCCCTTTGGTTTAGCTGTTTAAGATGGTCCCTTTTTCTAATTGAGGCCGGCACATGATCAATAACCATAGCTTGTAGGGAGGCAGGGTTGCCATTGGGGCGGCAGGTAGCCTAGTGGGTAGAGCGTTGGACTAGTAACCAAAAGGTAGCAAGAGTGAATCCCCGAACTGACTGATAAAAATCTGTAGTTTTGCCCCTGAACAAGGCAGTTAACCCACTGTTCCTAGGCCGTCATTAAAAATAAGAATTTGTCCTTAAATGACTTGCCTAGTTAAATAAAGGTTAAAAAAATGTTGCAATTACTTATAGTGCCTTGCCATGGGGTAGTCTTCATTGTGTTCTGCTAAGTGGTCTTGAAGGTGTCTCTTTGTCCATCCAATGTAGAACACTTTGTTCTGTGGACATTCCAATCTGTAGATAACATGGGTGGCTTTGCAGTTAATTAAATCTTTGACTTGATACTCCATTTTAGAATCTGTCAACAAAATACTTTTTCTGTGCAATATTTCTGCAATGGTTGCACTGATTGCATTTAAAAGAGCCCCTGGGTTTGTGGTCTAGCCAAGTTTTTTGAGAGTCACCAGGAAGGTAACGTTAGCTGTGAACTAATTTGTCATTTAGGTTAGGACATCTCTTAAAGCTTATGACTGGTGGCTCTGGGAAGACTTTGCATAGTAGTGTATCACTTTGGATGATTCCCCAATTGTTTTTAATTATTATTTTAATGTTCTCTCTGGTGCGTCACGAGGCGCTCCCCTTCGCAACAAGTTCTCTCTGTCAAGTTGTCCGGCCCTTCTACCTGCATCTTTCAGGACCTGAGTGCTGTTGCCCCGATTCAAGAAGCGATTCTCCAATTCAGCAAATTTGACAAAGTTGTCTGTTTCCTGATCGCTAATTCTGCGAACTCTTTGACCATATGGAATGTTCTCTTTTAGTCTTTTGGGATGGAAGCTACAGTATGTGCCCTCAGAATGGTATTCCCATCTGTAGGGTTCATAAAGATTGATGTGTACTGTCGTAGCTGAATCAGAATTAGTTAGGTAACATAGATAAATAATATGTTTTATTTACTTTATACTTGTAATTAGAATGTCTTCTTTTGGACTATACTGTTGGCAGTTACATTTTCCTTTCTTCTCTAGGGAAAAGTCACTTGGGGCCCAGAGAGGGGAGAGGTCAGGCTTGTCTTTTACATGTCTGGTAATATGCAGAATATCAGAAAGGGAGAAGTCAGGTTTGAATATTGTCTTCATATGTGAATGTATCTGCTAAACCATGTGAAGGGATGGCGTGATTAATGGGGAACCAGTTAGTTATCTCCACAATGTCTGTACTCCAGTCATTCCCTCCTTTTCCAATTGGGGGGAGGAGTATGGCAGTGTCTGGAACCATTGTATGTCCCCTCTGATGTTGCACTTATCTTTCATAGTATATGACCTAGAGGCTCACTCTCCTCCGTGAGCTTGTCCAGGAGGGGACTTATTTGAGATGGGAGTATCTAGAATTTACAATTGATATATGCCATTGGATGAGGTAATGTTTTGGTACTAAGAAGTACCAAGAACGAGAAGTAGAACCTCGTCTAAGAGACCAAACTGAACGATAATTTATAGCTAATGCTATCTGGCTATGGGATGCTCCTCTCTCAAGTAAAAGGCCCTTTGTGAAGTTCCTAAGATTTGTGGTTTGTCATGTGAGTTGAGAGGGGTGTATCTTGTCTATAAAAGATACTGAGAATTATTTTGTAAACACACTCAGAGAATTAATTTATAGACACTGAATTGATCTGAGAGTCAAAGGGCTATGGTGAAGCTCATATAATTAAAGATGGACTTTAAAATATAACTCTGACTTGTGTGTAGTTTGTAAACTCTCCTCATTTAGTAATACAGGAAATTACCATGACAGTACAAACAACCTTTGTCATTTTTACTGATGTCGAGGTCCAAAAATGAATGTTATGCTTGCTGTACTCCATAGTTAGTTTGATGTTAGGGTTAATGCTGTTAAGGTATTGATGGAAGGAAATAAGTTAATCTTCTGAGCCAGGCCAGAACAGCAAACACCATCAATATAGTGTCCCCACCATATAATCCGGTCAAATAACTGTTTTTTAGGATCCAAAATGAAGTCATTTTCCCATTTACCCAAGTACAAACCAGCGTAGGAAGGGCTGTAGCAAGTTCCCATGGCACACCCTTTGGCTTGTTTAAAAATACAGTCCTGAAAGACAAAATGTTATTATTAAGAGTCCATTCAGTCAGTGAGACAATTAATTCTGTGGGAGACATCTCAGTCTCAGGCCGGGTACTCAAGAAATGGTGCATAGCTGCCAAACCTTGTTCATGCTCAATGGTGGTGTATAGAGACTCCACATCCATGGTGACTAAAAAGGACGCTGTACCTATATTGTTAAATTCCTTAATTTTGTTCAACACATCTGTGGTGTCTTGAAGATAGGATGGGAGTGAAGGCAGAAAAGACTTAATAAAGTAATCAATGTACTTGGAGATGGGTTCTGTCAGACTTTCATTACCACTAATGACTGGTCTGCCTGGGGGATTTTCAAGATTCTTGTGGACTTTTGGAAGAAGATAAAAAAGAAGCCACATGCAGACTGCCATTGAAAAGACATTTGAACTCATTGTCTGAAATGTAGCCACTCTCCTTAGCTTCTGTGAGGAGATTGGAGATTGGTATAACTCATCATTGTCTAACTGACAGTAGGCTTGTGTCACATATTTGTCTTTACTCCACACTACTGTAGCGCCACCTTTGTCTGCTTTTTAACCACAATCCGTCCATTTTTGGACAATGATTCAACTGCAGCCCTCTCTGACTTAGAAAGGTTACATTGTGTTTGGTTAGAGTCAATTTTACCCTTAAACAGATTCTCCACATCAAAACTCACCTTCTTGGCAAATATATTTAGTGTGGCATTCTGGACAATGGGACAAAAGGTGGACTTGAGCTTAAAATGTTTTTTTGAGGGCACAGAAACTGCCTGACCTGAGACACTGGCGTCTGTAGTTGGACAGATGTTTTGCTTGTACCAGGCCTTCAGATGTAGATTCCTGGAGAAACTAAATAGGTCAATCTTTGTATTGAATTCATTAGTCGAGTATGTGGGGGAAAAGGACAGTCCTTTAGACAAGAGCCTTACACAATCATTAGAAAGGGGTTCTCCAGAAATACTGATCACAGCCTTGTTCTGGTCCTGCTCCGTGTGGTTTGATAGTCCTGATTTCAACCTACCCTCCGTGTTGGCCTCTTCTGTGTCGTCTCCCTCTCTTGTTGGGGAACCTGCGTGGCTCCTCTTCCTGGTCTAAAAAATCTTGGGAGGAGCCGGCCTCTGACTCTCTGGGGCGATCCTTATCGTCGCTGCTCATAAAGTTGAAAGAAACAGATCTAGGCTTCATCCTCTGCGGATGTGATTCTGAATTCTTGCAGGTTGGTTTTCTCCAGGCAAAGACCTTACCATCTCTGAAGTCTTCTTGATCTCTTTTACATTTCTTTAGCTTGTCTTGCTTCAATGTCAGAGTGAATGTGTCTATTTTCTCTTTCATAATCTCATCACATTGTGCTTTGTTGGAATTATCACTGTTTTCTGACATTTTTCTTTTTACTTCTTCAATTTCTGTTTGGACTACTTGTCTGTCGTTTTTAGCTTCCTCTATTAGAAGTAGCATTAGTTCAAAAGAACACTTGCTGAGAAAAGCCTCCCATTTATCTCTAAATTCAGTTTCACCTTGTGCTCCATTAGCTGGAAACTTCATAATACGGAGTCCTTTCTAGGGGTTCTGATGCTTCTAGCATTGAGATGCATTTTTGATAACATATCTACAGTATTTTGCTTTTTAATGTGTATAGTTTTGCTTACTAGGCATTGTCCAATGAATTCTGTAACCACTCCCTCTTTAAATCAGTGTCGATTGGAAAAAGCTGTTCAAAAGAAGACATTGTATTGTTATCTTTGTACTCCCTGACGTAGGTCATGCAGCCGAAGCCCGTCAGAGTTTTTAAACTTTGTTTCCATTGAACATGCCATACAAATAAAGGCATTTTAATGAATTATATGAAGAGTGCCTTGGTCCTCCTTTCTTATTGTGTGTAGATTGATGAGGGGGAAAAAATGATTAAATCAATTATAGAATAAGGCTGTAACATAACAAAATGTGGAAAAGGGGAAGGGGTTTGAATACTTTCCAAATGCACTGTATAGAGTTCCTCTGTCCAGTGTCTGTGTTCTTTTGCCCATCTTAATATTTTATTTTTATTGGCCAGTCTGAGATATGGCTTTTCATTGCAACTCTGCCTAGAAGGCCAGCATCCCGGAGTCGCCTCTTCACTATTGACGTTGAGACTGGTGTTTGCGTGTAGTATTTAATGAAGCTGCCAGTTGAGTACTTGTGAGGCGTCTGTTTCTCAAACGAGACACTCTAATGTACTTGTCCTCTTGCTCAGTTGTGCACTGGGGCCTCCCACTCCTCTTTCTATTCTGGTTAGAGACAGTTTGCGCTGTTCTGTGAAAGGAGTAGTACAGAGCGTTGTATGAGATCTTCAGTTTCTTGGCAATTTCTTGCATGGAATAGCCTTCATTTCTCAGAACAAGAAAAGACTGACGAGTTTCAGAAGAAGGTCTTTGTTTCTGGCCATTTTGAGGCTGTAATCAAACCCACAAATGCTGATGCTCCAGATACTCAACAAGTCTAAAGAAGATCAGTTTTATTGCTTCTTTAATCAGAACAACAGTTTTCAGCTGTGCTAACATAATTGCAAAATGGTTTTCTAATGATCAATTAGCCTTTTAAATGATACACTTGGATTAGCTAACACAACATGCCATTGGAACACAGGAGTGATGGTTGCTGATAATGGCCCTCTGTACACCTATTTAGATATTCCATGAAAAATCCTTCTGATCAATTTGATGTTATTTTAATGGATAATTTTTTTTGCTTTTCTTTCAAAAACAAGGACATTTATAAGTAACCCCAAACTTTTGAACAGTAGGATATATATTATAGATAGATAGATAATATATACTGTATAATACACTATACATACTGTATATATTTCCTTTTTATGTTTATTTTTTGCTGCCTCTTGGGCCCCCCACAGGCCTGGGCACAGGGGCTTTAGCCTCGGTAAGCCACTGCATTAAGCCGGCCCTGGCTGCATTGTCTTTCATGTATTTCCTAGTTAATGTACAGAACATGGGAGTTTATCTCTTACATAATATGTAGGCTGTGCAATATGTAATCATGTGTACCAATGTACCACAGTTCTATTTGGGATTATAAACTGGGTCGTTTGAGCCCTGAATGCAGTTTGGCTGAAAGCCATGGGTTCTCAGACCATATACCATGGGTATGACAAAAAATAACTTTTTACTGTTTTAATTAAGTTGGTAACCATATTATAATAGCAATAAGGCACCTATGGAGTTTGTGGTATAGGCTATATATGACCAATATACCATAGCTAATGGCTTTATCCAGGCACTCAACATTGCGTCGAGAGCAAGAAAAGCCCTTAGCCGTGGTATATTGGCCATATACCACATCTCCTCGGGCATTAATGCTTAAATAGAACTGCTGCACCGGTAGTGCGCTGCGAGGAATTCCGAGAGGGTGTTTCTAATGAGCACAGGTGTCGCTCGTTGAGGTGGCAGAGCAGAGCTTTCTCATGATGACAACTGTTTTATCCAAATATTCAATGTCCCAAAGCGTAAAAGAGAAAGTTGACGAAGACATTTTTGTAGGCTTGGGCAATTGCCGAAGTAGTTCACTGGAATAATTCCTCGCGCCCGATGTGGAAGGGCAAACGCGAGTCTGTGTCACGTCAACTGCCGCTGAGGTCACATTGCCTACTGTAAACGCGCTACCCCTTGTCTTTTCTCTGGCGGAAGAAAGCATATTGAAAGACCACCACATTACCCAAAGTGAAATTGCGCACAGATAACGGGAAGACCGTATACATTACGACTGGAAACAGCGATTGTGGGGTGACCGAAGGCGCATACTGAACTATGGAGATGTATACTTTGCGGAAATTTGGCACCTTGCTGTCACTTGCATTTCTCTTGTATTTTCCAGGTAAGACAATGGTCATTTTGAGTTTGAAATAACGCATTTTCTTCTCTTACGTGGTAGTTGTTTTTCAATAGCTTATTGTGGATATTTTAAGGTGTTTGTAACCAACCAAAAATTGTCGAGCTAACACCGACAACATAGAAACAATGTTCTTGGTGCCTCTAAATGACAGGAACCTACAAGACCTAATAGCCAGTAATACTAAAATGAATCATTGAATTATGGAGAAGTGGAAGATTAATGTACCTCAATTTAACATTCTGATTTAAATCTGAAACACCGGTTTGTTTTCCATGGGATTTGAAACAAGTGTGTTATGCATAATTCTGAGCGCTGAGGCAGGGAAGAATAATTTATTTATTAGATGGATAGACACTGCCTGAACAGTGGGTTTACACTGTTTAGCAAAGTGTTTCGTCAGTCAAGCATTCTAACATCAACGGTATTGGTCATACTAGTGAGATTACCCCTTACAATTTAACCACGTTTTAAATTAAACCTAAAAAATAAGATAATGGTACTAGGGTTGCAAAATTCTAGTAACTTTACCCACATTCTCAGGTTTTCCCAGATATCCTTGTTGAAAGAACTGGAATAAAGAGGGAATAACAGGAAATCCAGCAATCCTCCAATCAGGTTTTCTAGAAATCCTTGTCATTTTGGGAAAGTTGACTGGAATTTTGCAACCCTAATTATGGTACTAATTCTGTGGTTATTGATCATGTACATTTTTTTTTAAAGTCTGCCATTTGTCTATGGTTTTCAGAATTGGACACAATTTTCTAAATATTGTACACTTTACCGATTTAAAATAGTTGGTTAGTTTATGTTTTTGTCAAATATTTAGGCTTCTTTCAGTTTATATCCTTCCTTCAGTTTATATCCTTTTGTTTCCAAAACAATCACATGTGCTGATGCAGGCAATCTCACCCTTAGCTTATTTCACCTTAACAAGGTGAGGCATTGCCAATAGTATTTCAAATAGTAAGGAGTATTACAAGGACTCATTCCTTGACACATGGTTAATGCAATCTATCCTCACACTCTTGTCTTCAGTATGAAGTGCAGAAAAAAACTGCTAGGTAGCTAAATCAAATCAAATGTATTTATATAGCCCTTCTTACATCAGCTGATATCTCAAAAAGCTGTACAGAAACCCAGTCTAAAACCCCAAACCGCAAGCAATGCAGGTGTAGAAGCACGGTGACTAGGAAAAACTCCCTAGAAAGGCAAAAACCTAGGAAGAAACCTAGAGAGGAACCAGGCTATGAGGGGTGGCCAGTCCTCTTCTGGCTGTGCCAGGTGGAGATTGTAACAGAACATGGCCAAGATGTTCAAATGTTCATAAATGACCAGCATGGTCAAAAAATAATAATCACAGTAGTTGTCGAGGGTGCAGCAAGTCAGCACCTCAGGAGTAAATTTCAGTTGGCTTTTCATAGCCCATCATTAAGACGCTCCTGCTGTCTCTAGAGAGTTGAAAACAGCAGGTCTGGGACAGGTAGCACRTCCGGTGAACAGGTCAGGGTTCCATAGCCGCAGGCAGAACAGTTGAAACTGGATCAGCAGCACGGCCAGGTGGACTGGGGACAGCAAGGAGTCATCATGCCAGGTAGTCCTGAGGCATGGTCCTAGGGCTCAGGTCCTCCAAGAGAGAATTAGAGAGAGCATACTTAAATTCACACAGGACACCGGATAAAACAGGAGAAGTACTCCAGATATAACAGACTGACCCTAGCCCCCCGATACATAAACTACTGCAGCATAAATACTGGAGGCTGAGACAGGAGGGGTCAGGAGACACGGTGGCCCCATCCGATGATACCCCGGACAGGGCCAAACAGGCAGGATATAACCCCACCCACTTTGCCAAAGCACAGCCCCCACACCACTAGAGGGATAWCTTCAACCACCAACTTACCATCCTGAGACAAGGCCGAGTATAGCCCACAAMGATCTCCGCCACGGCACAACCGAAGAGGGGGCACCAACTCAGACAGGAAGATCACGTCAGTGACTAAACCCACTCAAGTGACGCACCCCTCCTAGTGACGGCATGGAAGAGCACCAGTAAGCCAGTGACTCAGCCCCTGTAATAGGGTTAGAGGCAGAGAATCCCAGTGGAGAGAGGGGAACCGGCCAGGCAGAGACAGCAAGGGTGGTTCGTTGCTCCAGAGCCTTTCCGTTCACCTTCACACTCCTGGGCCAGACTACACTCAATCATATGACCTACTGAAGAGATAAGTCTTCAGTAAAGATTTAAAGGTTGAGACCGAGTCTGCGTCTCTCACATGGGTAGGCAGACCATTCCATAAAAATGGAGCTCTATAGGAGAAAGCCCTGCCTCCAGCTGTTTGCTTAGAAATTCTAGGGACAATTAGGAGGCCTGCGTCTTGTGACCGTAGCGTATGTGTGTACGGCAGGACCAAATCGGAAAGATATGTAGGAGCAAGCCCATGTAATGCTTTGTAGGTTAGCAGTAAAACCTTAATCAGCCCTTGCCTTAAAAGGAAGCCAGTGTAGGGAGGCTAGCACTGGAGTAATATGATCACATTTTTTGGTGACAGTCAGGATTCTAGTAGCCGTATTTAGCACTAACTGAAGTTTATTTAGTGCTTTATTCGGGTAGCCGGAAAGTAGAGCATTGCAGTAGTCTAACCTAGAAGTAACAAAAGCATGGATTGATTTTTCTGCATCATTTTTGGACAAAGTTTCAGATGTTTGCAATGTTACGTAGATGGAAAAAAGCTGTCCTTGAAACAGTATTGATATGTTCGTCAAACGAGAGATCAGGGTAATGCCGAGGTCCTTCACAGTTTTATTTGAGATGACTTTACAACCATCAAGATTGTCAGATTCAACAGAAGATCTCTTTGTTTCTTGGGACCTAGAACAAGCATCTCTGTTTTGTCAGAATTTAAAAGTAGAAAGTTTTCAGCCATCCACTTCCTTATGTCTGAAACACAGGCTTCTAGCAAGGGCAATTTTGGGGCTTCACCATGTTTCATTGAAATGTACAGCTGTGTGTCATCCGCATAGCAGGGAAAGTTAACATTATGTTTTCGAATGACATCCCCAAGAGGTAAAATATATAGTGAAAACAATAGTGGTCCTAAAGCGGATCCTTGAGGAACACCGAAATGTACAGTTGATTTGTCAGAGGACAAACCATTCAGAGACAAACTGATATCTTTCCGACAGATAAGATCTAAACCAGGCCAGAACTTGTTCGTGTAGACCAATCTGGGTTTCCAATCTCTCCTAAAGAATGTGGTGATCGATGGTATCAAAGGCAGCACTAAGGTCTAGTAGCACGAGGACAGATGCAGAGCCTCGGTCTGACGCCATTAAAAGGTCATTTACCACCTTCACAAGTGCAGTCTCAGTGCTATGATGGGGTCTAAAACCAGACTGAAGCATTTCGTATACATTGTTTGTCTTCAGGAAGGCAGTGAGTTGCTGCGCAACAGCTTTTAAAAAAAATTGAGAGGAATGGAAGATTCGATATAGGCCGTTAGTTTTTTATATTTTCTGGGTCAAGGTTTGGCTTTTTCAAGAGTGGCTTTATTACTGCCACTTAGTGAGTTCACATCCGGTGGATAGAGAGCCGTTTATTATGTTCAACGTAGGCGGGCCAAGCACAGGAAGCAGCGCTCTCAGTAGTTTAGTTGGAATAGGGTCCAGTATGCAGCTTGAAGGTTTAGAGGCCATGATTATTTTCATCATTGTGTCAAGAGATATAGTACTAAAACACTTGAGTGTCTCCCTTGATCTTAGGTCCTGGCAGAGTTGTGCAGACTCTCTGGAGGAATACTCAGATTTAAAGAGGAGTCCGTAATTTGCTTTCTAATGATCATGATCTTTTCCTCAAAGAAGTTCATGAATTTATTACTGCTGAAGTGAAAGCCATCCTCACTTGGGGAATGCTGCTTTTTAGTTAGCTTTGCGACAGTATCAAAAATAGATTTCGGATTGTTCTTATTTACCTCAATTAAGTTAGAAAAATAGGGTGATCGAGCAGCAGTGAGGGCTCTTCGATACTGCACGATACTGCACGGTACTGTCTTCCCAAGCTAGTCGGAAGAGTTCCAGTTTGGTGTGGCGCCATTTCCGTTCCAATTTTCTGGAAGCTTGCTTCAGAGCTCGGTATTTTCTGTATACCAGGAAGCTAGTTTCTTATGACAAATGTTTTTAGTTTTTAGGGGTGCAACTGCATCTAGGGTATTGTGCAAGGTTAAATTGAGTTCCTCAGTTAGGTGGTTAACTGATTTTTGTCCTCTGACATCCTTGGGTAGGCAGAGGGAGTCTGGAAGGGCATCAAGGAATCTTTGGGTTGTCTGAGAATTTATAGCACCTTTTTTGATGCTCCTTGGTTGGGGTCTGAGCAGATTATTTATTGCGATTGCAAACGTAATAAAATGGTGGTCCGATAGTCCAGGATTATGAGGAAAAACATTAAGATCCACAACATTTATTCCATGGGGCAAAACTAGGTCCAGAGTATGACAGTGAGTAGGTCAAGAGACATGTTGGACAAAACCCACTGAGTCGATGATGGCTCCGAAAGCCTTATGAAGTGGGTCTGTGGACTTTTCCATGTGAGTATTAAAATCACCAAAAATTCGAATATTATCTGCTATGACTACAAGGTCCGATAGGAATTCAGGGAACTCAGTGAGGAATGCTGTATATGGCCCAGGATGCCTGTAAACAGTAGCTATAAAAAGTGATTGAGTAGGCTGCATAGAYTTCATGACTAGAAGCTCAAAAGACGAAAACGTCTTCTTTTTTTTTTTGTAAATTGAAATTTGCTATCGTAAATGTTAGCAACACCTCCGCCTTTGCGGGATGCACGGGGGATATGGTCACTAGTGTAACCAGGAGGTGAGGCCTCATTTAACACAGTAAATTCATCAGGCTTAAGCCATGTTTCAGTCAGGCCAATCACATTAAGATTATGATCAGTGATTAGTTCATTGACTATAACTGCCTTTGAAGTGAGGGATCTAACATTAAGTAGCCCTATTTTGAGATGTGAGGTATCACGATCTCTTTCAATAATGGCAGGAATGGAGGAGGTCTTTATTCTAGTGAGATTGCTAAGGCGAACACCGCCATGTTTAGTTTTGCCCAACCTAGTTCGAGGCACAGACACAGTCTCAATGGGAATAGCTGAGCTGACTACACTGACTTGTGCTAGTGGCAGATTCCACTAAGCTGGCAGGCTGGCTAACAGCCTGCTGCCTGGCCTGCACCCTATTTCATTGTGGCGCTAGAGGAGTTAGAGCCCTGTCTATGTTGGTAGATAAGATGAGAGCACCCCTCCAGCTAGGATGGAGTCCGTCACTCCTCARCAGGCCAGGCTTGGTCCTGTTTGTGGGTGAGTCCCAGAAAGAGGGCCAATTATCTACAAWTTCTATCTTTTGGGAGGGGCAGAAAACAGTTTTCAACCAGCGATTGAGTTGTGAGACTGCTGTAGAGCTCATCACTCCCCCTAACTGGGAGGGGGCCAGAGACAATTACTCGATGCCGACACATCTTTCTAGCTGATTTACATGCTGAAGCTATGTTGTGCTTGGTGACCTCTGACTGTTTCATCCTAACATTGTTGGTGCTGATGTGGGTAATAATATCTCTATACTCTCTACACTCGCCAGTTTTAGCTTTAGCCAGCACCATCTTCAGATTAGCCTTAACGTCGGTAGCCCTGACCCCTGGTAAACAGTGTATGATCGCTGGATGATTCGTTTTTAAGTCTAATACTGCGGGTAATGGAGTCGCCAATGACAAATGTTTTCAATTTGTCAGAGGTAATGGTGGGAAGCTTCGGCGTCTCCGACCCCGTAACGGGAGGAGTAGAGACCAGAGAAGGCTCGGCCTCATACTCCGACTCGCTGCTTAATGGGCAAAACCGGTTGAAAGTTTGTCGGCTGAATGAGCAACACCAGTTGACCATTCCTACAGAATTTCCCTCCAGAACCCATGAGAAAGTTGTCCGGCTGCGGGGACCGTGCGAGGGGATTTGTACTAATGTTACTATCTGTACTTAATGGTGGCACAGATGCTGTTTCATCCTTTCCTACACTGAAATTACCCTTGCCTAACGATTGCGTCTGAAGCTGGGCTTGCAGCACAGCTATCCTCGCCGTAAGGCGATCGTTCTCCTGTATATTATGAGTACAGCGACTGCAATTAGAAGGCATCATGTTAATGTTACTACTTAGCTTCGGCTGTTGGAAGTCCTGACGAACCATGTCCAGATAAAGCATCCGGAGTGAAAAAGTTGAATGAAAAAAAGTTGAGTGAGGGGAAAAATATAATCAGTAATTAAAAAGTAAAAACCGTAAAGTTGTCAGGTAGTAAAGTAAGGTTGGCAACAAAACGCACAGCAACACTTAAACAAGTCTGCAAGTTGTGACCGGAAATGACACGCTCTCCTGTTCTATGAAACATTACAATAAAGACCCACACTCTATCCTGTCAGACTTATTGTAATACAACTTTCTCAACATGAGTTTTCGGCCTTTACTTCAGCTGTTTGACTCTACAGCAGGTGTGTCCCCTGAGGTCCAAAGCATGGGAGGAAATGGTTGTGAATAGCATCCTGCTAACAGGAAGATTGCTCATTCTCTGGGCAAGCTACAGATTGTTACACCAGGTTCTTGTATCCATTACTGGGAGTTACAGGTTAGGTACTGATTGGTGTAGCACAGATAATGTTCGACCAACCTTGAAGGGTAATGTCATATTCATCATCTCCAGCACCACCCCAACATCAACATATGTGAAAATTGTGAGTATATGTTTTGTAGTAAAGTTTTTCCAATGACTACATTGTTGTGCATTGTGATTTTAACCAATTATGAGTAGGCATTGCCTACTAATTGGTTGATGTCATTGGAAACACTACTTTTATGTTTTATTGAAGAACATAGAAATGTGCCATTTTCACATGTTGGGGTGGTGCTGGAAAGATGAATATGAAGTTGAACATTTTAGAAATGTCCCTTTTTAACATGGCTATACATCTTCATTCTCGATTCGGCCAAACATGTATCTTCTAAAATGTCTGTGTCCAGTTGCAGGTGGTTCGTTTTGAATCTAGAAAGTGCTTCGTTACTAAAATAAATTCTCCATGAAGTAATCCAGCAATGTGTACGCCGCCATCTTGTATATTTCARATCTTCTCTCGTTGACCGAGACAGGTGAGTGTCATCATGACATGCAGCACCACCTGTCTCAATCAATGAGAGATTCTCCATTTAAAATATGGCGGTGCAAACATTGTTGTACACGTACATTTTAGAAGATGCATGTGTGGGTGACTTGGTTGGTCTACAATTCTGTGCTACACCAAACGGTACTTAAACTGTAACTCCCAATACTGGATACCAAAACTCTGTGGTAAAATCACATTATCTGGTGTAACAATCTGTAGCCATCTCCTGGCATGCCTTCATCCCAATGGCTATGTTTCATAATTAGTCATGTAAGGAATTTGTGTTCTTGAAAACAGGATAACCTGTGGTGGTGTTTTTTTTTGCCTTTTCAATCAAATGATTAATGGGTAATGTAAATTAGTTTTGTGTATGAAGTTGGGAAAACTGAAGTTGGAGTTAAAGTAGGCTACATTAAACAAATGAGTATTGTTAGTACACTGCTGCACAGCGTGTGTGTGGCACCCCATACCATTAAAATACGATCAAGCCAGGCGCCAGCATTGTTGTTTTCATGGCAGCTTCTTGCGCAGTTGGTCATTTAGAATCTAGGTTTGTTTAATTTGGAACTTTAGCATGCTCAACACAGCAGGACATGTTGCCATGTCAGGCACTATAAGACATACAGTAATCATATTTCATAGGACCATCACATGGTGTTAGTTACATTGTCCCGAGATCCCTAAATCAAATAGGATTGTCAAGTCAGACGCTAGTTGTTTTGGTTTAGCTCATTTTAATTCCATTAGTCTCAGTTCAATTGTTTGACTACATAATTATGTTGTAGTTGTTTAAATGACCTTGTGGTGTTTCCACTTTAACAGAATCTCATTCCAAAAATAAATGAGTTTCATTTTTTGCCCCCACAACTTGATGTCCCTGGACTTGTTTTTGCTAATTACTGAAGTGGGTAAGGTGGGTCAAAGGAAAGCTGTACCAGTATTGTTACACTTGAAAGCTTTTAGCTCTTTCAGTCTGATCGCAAGAGGTGTTTCAGGGTTATCTGGATAATTTGGATCAGTAATGTATATGGAGAATATACAGTTGAAGTTGGAAGTTTACATAAACTTATGTTGGAATCGTTAACTCGTTTTTCAACCATTCCACAAATTTCTTGTTAACAACTATAGTTTTGGCAAGTCGGTTAGGACATTTACTTTGTGAATGACACGAGAAAAAAATTCCAACAATTGTTTACAGACAGATTAATTCACTCTATCACAATTCCAGTGGGTCAGAAGTTTACATACACTAAGTTGACTGTGCCTTCAAACAGCTTGGACAATTCCAGAAAATGATATCATGGCTTTAGAAGCTTCTGATAGGCTAATTGACATCATTTGAGTCAATTGGAGGTGTACCTGTGGATGTATTTCAAGGCCTACCTTCAAACTCAGTGCCTCTTTGCTTGATTAAATTGGAAAATCAAAAGAAATCAGCCAAGACCTCAGAAGAAAGATTGTAGACCTCCACAAGTCTGGTTCATCCTATGGAGCAATTTCCAAACGCCTGAAGGTACCACGTTCATCTGTACAAACAATAGTACGCAAGTATAAACACCATGGGACCACGAAGCTGTCATACCGCTCAGGAAGGAGACTCGTTCTGTCTCCTAGAGATGAACGTACTTTGTTGCGAAAAGTGCAATTCAATCTCAGAACAACAACAACAGGACCTTGTGAAGATGCTGGAGGAAAAAGTATCTATATCCACACTAAAACGAGTCTTATAGCGACATAACCTGAAAGGCTGCTTAGCAAGGAAGAAGCCACTGCTCCAAAACCGCCATTAAAATAGCCAGACTACGGTTTACATTTACATTTACATTTAAGTCATTTAGCAGACGCTCTTATCCAGAGCGACTTACAAATTGGAAAGTTCATACATATTCATCCTGGTCCCCCCGTGGGAATTGAACCCACAACCCTGGCGTTGCAAGCGCCATGCTCTACCAACTGAGCCACACGGGACCACGTGGCCACATTTGTCCCCATGTACAACTGCACATGGGGACAAAGATCGTACTTTTGGAGAAATGTCCTCTGGTCTGATGAAACAAAAATAGAACTGTTTGGGGATAATGACCATTATATTTGGAGGGAAAAGGGGGATGCTTGCAAGCCGAAGAACACCATCCCAACCGTGAAGCACGTGGGTGGCAGCATCATGTTCTGAGAGTGCTTTGCTGTAGGAGGGACTGGTGCACTTCACAAAATAGATTAAAATTATGTGGATATATTGAAGCAACATCTCAAGACATCAGTCAGGAAGCTAAAGCTTGGTTGCAAATGGGTCTTCCAAATTGATAATGATCCCAAGCATACTTCTAAAGTTGTGGCAAAATGGCTTAAGGACAACGAAGTCAAGGTATTGGAGTGGCCATCACAAAGCCCTAACCTCAATCCCATAGACAGTTTGTGGGCAGAACTGAAAAAGCGTGTGTGAGCAAGGAGGCCTACAAACCTGACTCAGTTACACCAGCTCTGTCAGGAGGAATGGGCCAAAATTCACCCAACTTATTGTGAGGAGCTTGTGGAAGACTACCAGAAATGTTTGACCCAAGTTAAACAATTTAAAGGCAATGCTCCCAAATACTAATTGAGTGTATGTAAACTTCTGACCCACTGGGAATGTGATGAAGGCAATAAAAGCTGAAATATCATTCTCTACTATTGACATTTCACATTCTTAAAATAGTGGTGATCCTAACTGACCTAAGACAGGGAATTTTTACTCTGATTAAATGTCAGGAATTGTGAAACTGAGTTAAAATGTATTTGGCTAAGGTGTATGTAAGCTTCTGACTTCAACTGCACTTATTGAATAGTTAGACCTCATTTTAATGACCTTTTTACTAATTTATATTCAAAATGCTATACTTGTTAGACGATGTGATGGGGAGATGGAACAATCAAAACGCTGGTTGATGACACCAATACAGTCCTAAAATATAAACTGACAGTGCATAAGCAAATGTTAATATTACCCAGCTCGACGATAATGACTAGCCTCATTAATGTTCTGCCAGAACGATTTATCACTCCCCTGTTTCTAGAGACATTGATTTTCATTATGTGCAATGAAGTTGCACATGTTCTGTGTGTGACATTGTAGACCATGTGTCGAAACGGAGAACAGGTTTTGGGGTGTGAACACCCGATAAGACCAAATTACAGGTCCCTTATGGAACCTGTTGTTCACAACCATGGTGTATGGAGCCCACTTTATCTGAGAGCCAAGCCAATCTCTGTGCAATTAATCTTCCATTCCAAACACACCATCCCTGGGAAGAGAAGATCTTCATTTGTTTTCCAGGTGTTCTCCACAAAGGACTGACTTATTTAACAAGATCATCCCTTTGAGCTTGACGATTGGAGACTCGTCCCTGTAGACGCAATTCCCAGTTCACCTACTTCAGTGACTTACATTTTTTATATATATATTTTTTATATATACACTGCTCAAAAAAATAAAGGGAACACTTAAACAACACAATGTAACTCCAAGTCAATCACACTTCTGTGAAATCAAACTGTCCACTTAGGAAGCAACACTGATTGACAATAAATTTCACATGCTGTTGTGCAAATGGAATAGACAAAAGGTGGAAATTATAGGCAATTAGCAAGACACCCCCAAAAAAGGAGTGATTCTGCAGGTGGTGACCACAGACAACTTCTCAGTTCTATGCTTCCTGGCTGATGTTTTGGTCACTTTGAATGCTGGCGGTTCTCTCACTCTAGTGGTAGCATGAGACGGAGTCTACAACCCACACAAGTGGCTCAGGTAGTGCAGTTCATCCAGGATGGCACATCAATGCGAACTGTGGCAAAAAGGTTTGCTGTGTCTGTCAGCGTAGTGTCCAGAGCATGGAGGCGCTACCAGGAGACAGGCCAGTACATCAGGAGACGTGGAGGAGGCCGTAGGAGGGCAACAACCAGCAGCAGGACCGCTACCTCCGCCTTTGTGCAAGGAGGTAACTGCCAGAGCCCTGCAAAATGACCTCCAGCAGGCCACAAATGTGCATGTGTCTGCTCAAACGGTCAGAAACAGACTCCATGAGGTGGTATGAGGGCCCGACGTCCACAGGTGGGGGTTGTGCTTACAGCCAGCACACGTGCAGGACGGTTGGCATTTGCCAGAGAACACCAATATGGCAAATTCGCCACTGGCGCCCTGTGCTCTTCACAAATGAAAGCAGGTTCACACTGAGCACATGTGACAGACGTGACAGAGTCTGGAGACGCCGTGGGAACGTTCTGCTGCCTGCAACATCCTCCAGCATGACCGGTTTGGCGGTGGTCAGTCATGGTGTGGGGTGGCATTTCTTTGTGGGGCCGCACAGCCCTCCATGTGCTCGCCAGAGGTAGCCTGACTGCCATTAGGTACCGAGATAGATCCTCAGACCCCTTGTGAGACCATATGCTGACACACGCACATTTGTGGCCTGCTGGAGGTCATTTTGCAGGGCTCTGGCAGTGCACCTCCTTTGCACAATAGGCGAGAGGTTAGGCGGTTCCATGCCTGCTGGGTTGTTGCCTCCTACGGCCTCCTCCACGTCTCTGATGTACTGGCCTGTCTCCTGGTAGCCCTCCATGCTCTTGACACTACGCTGACAGACACAGCAAACCTTTTTGCCACAGCTCGCATTGATGTGCCATCCTGGATGAACTGCACTACCTGAGCCACTTGTGTGGGTTGTAGACTCCGTCTCATGCTACCACTAGAGTGAGAGCACCGCCAGCATTCAAAAGTGACCAAAACATCAGCCAGGAAGCATAGGAACTGAGAAGTGGTCTGTGGTCACCACCTGCAGAATCACTCCTTTTTTGGGGTGTCTTGCTAATTTGCCATTATAATTTCCACCTTTTGTCTATTCCATTTGCACAACAGCATGTGAAATTTATTGTCAATCAGTGTTGCTTCCTAAGTGGACAGTTTGATTTCATAGAAGTGTGATTGACTTGGAGTTACATTGTGTTGTTTAAGTGTTCCCTTTATTTTTTTGAGCAGTGTATATTAGTAGTAAAGATCAAAGCTTTCTGAGCAAAAAAAACCTTAACATTTTTGTTTATTGAGGGGTTGACATAAGAATGTAAACACCAGGAAATCAGCTCCAAGTGATTTTAATTGAAATCTGTTCTAGAGTATTCTCACACATAATAGAGATGTGATCGTATATAAATGTAAGCAAGGTTTAAAATTATTGTTTTAGTCAAACATATCTGCTTGGTCTCCTTGTGGTCAATTTGCAGTCTACTTATTATTTGTAATTGTTCCCCTGTCAATCCCCACATCCCAAAATACCCCAAAGACCACTGAGGGGAGGACTCTGGAATGCAATCTATCAAAGTTCTAACTTTGCCTTATCTCTAATTGCTTATTTCTTAAAATAATATGGACTGAAGGCTTGCCAAAGGCCCTGTGTTTAGAGCCTGGATTACAGGCCCAATTTGAAGTCGCTGGTCCCTTGTGTGGGACTCGAGCAACTGGTATGCTTTTGATTTGTCACAGGGGATTGCGGATTTATCTGGACTATTGTTACAGATGTAATGACTAAGAACAACAACCTGTGGTACTTGTTCTTACAAGGTGAAATGAGGGTTGTCCAATCGGGAGTCCAAGAGAACCGTCAGTTCTGATCCTGTGTATTTCCTCTGGCATATACAGTGAGCTCTAAAGGTATTGGGATAGTGACACATTTTTTTTTTTTGTTTTGGCTCTGTACTCCATCCAGCACTTTGGGTTTGAAATGATACAATGACTGAGGATAAAGTGCAGACTGTCAGCTTTAATTTGAGGGTATTTTCAAACATATCGGAGGAACCATTTAGAAATTACAGCACTTTTTTTTGTACATATTTTGTCACATTGACTATTAGTTTCTATTGATCTTTTTTTTGTTGTCACTTTTTTATTCTAAATAAGAATAGAATATGTTTCTAATAACTTCTAAATTAACGTGGATACTGCCATGATTATTGATTGTTCTGAATGAGTGATTGAGAAAGTTAAGACTTCCATCATACCCCCTCCCAAAAAAATGCTAACCTCTCCTGTTATTGCAATGGTGAGCGGTTAGCATGTCTTGGGGGTGTGATATTTGTGCATCAAACTCTCAGTCAATTGGATTATGAAATGTTATAGCCTACAATGAGTGCATTTTCTTTTTCTCCCAGTGCTGGAAGGAAGAGGGGGAGTGAGTGGCTCGCGCATCACAGCAGCAGGCCCCAGCGAAACAGGATCAGTGCAGATACTTTTAATTATGAGGATAATGCACATTACTGTTTGAACAAATCATGGTTTTAGTCTCTCCCCAAAAATGTGACAGTTTGCATGAGGTTACAATGTAGAATGAGCAGCTTTCTGATGCAACCAATTAAAAATGTAACTCGCACAGCCAAGTCAAAGGATTTACAAAATGTGCCTAAATGGTTGCAGTCTGGAGCCCTGCTATAGTGATCTCTGATCCACAGAGGGAGCGAATGTGGGCAGAGGGGGAGGGGGCAACCTTTTGGAATGAAAATCAGCCTAACTAGTGGCTTCTGCCACACAGGCCATCCCCCGGACGACTGTCTCAGACAGACGTCACTTTCCTGCTGCTCTGCTCTACGGCTCCCGGCATGCACTGTCCCACGAGGAACGGCAGACTCCACGCTGGCCAGGGGTCATGAGAAAAGCAGTGGGCGACTTTCCCAAGTCCCAACACTGAGCCTGGCCTATGGCTTCCCTTAAAGATACACCCACTCTCCCTTCTTTCTTGCTCCCCCTCTCTACCTCCCACTCTCCCTTTGCCCATCCCTCTCCTTCTTCTTTTCTGGAAGAGGAAATGGCCTGAGCCAGCACTATAGATGGGCAGAGGGCTGTGCTTACTATAGCTTTCACATTATTGCCCCCATTAGTCAGTGATTCATGACTGCTGTGTGTTAATCTTTCCTGAGAAAAATGTTATTGTATGTTTGCATAATAGAGGACAGTGTTATTTTGAGTCTCCTGCAATGTTTTTATGGCTAACAATTGATTTGTTACTCGGTATGGCATTGTATATCCTTCTGAAGACACCAAACAAATGCCAGGAGATATTTATAGCTGGGCTATACTGGTTTTGAAAGGGCTCTTCCGACTCCTAATGAAATGTCTTTAAAATTACATGTCAAAGCCACAGAATAATTTCGGTCAGTGACAATCTGGTTACTAATGACTATTTACACACCTTCAAGCTTATCGGATGACATGACAGGCTGTCGAGCTACTTTGTTATCGACTCTCAGTTTACGCATCCCGACAGCTTGCTGATGTCAAGCCTCTCCCATATCGATCTGCCTTTTAGGAAGCATTACAGGAAGTGCGGCCTAAGAACTAATAGGTCATCAACTGAGATGACACGGACAGATGTTGTCATCCATCAGATTCCAGCTGCGACATATTCTCCTGACACGCTGTCCCTCGTCCTTAAAAACGCTGAGGGACTGAGTGGAGTGGGGGAAGGAAGGCAGCGAGAACATTATGAAATCCCTCTTAAATGCACAGTAGGCCTACATGGAGTTGTGTGTGTGTGTGTGTGTGCGCATGATTGATTACGCTTTAGTATTAATAATACTGACAGTTGTGTACCTCAGATGTTAATTAAACTAGTTTATGGACTCATCACAGTAGTTGTAATTGAACTAAATGTAGGACTCTGGTCTTTATTTCAAGTGCGCTAACCCCCTCTGTAGACTGTCTATTCTGTCAAATGAGCTGGGATTTCTGTTCACTACAACCCGCTGTAACTTGTTTCGTGCACACTCACCTAATCACTAATAACGGGTTATCTGGATACTTGGGTAGCTACTATTGAATGGAATCCAGGTCTATCGTTGGGTCTGACATTTCTCCTCCCCAAACTATGTAAATTGCTTTGAGCTACTGGAAAAGTGTTATATACATCTAATTGATTAACCGTTATGATAGAGCAGTTGATATCAAATGGTGATAATCATATATTTTCATGTGCAAGCTAAGTTTTTGTGGTTTGTCCCTTTTTTTTACTGTGACGAAAGCCATTAAACTGGTGTTTAAAATAATAATTGTAGTGTCATCGTGACCTCTGCGTAGGTCTCCCCCCAAGCTGAATCCCCTATACCCCTTACAAACAAACACATGTTGTTTTGATGAATGAAGGACAGATACCAGTGTTTATCGTATCCCTTGTCCCCTATTTGTCATTCTGGTTGGGACAGGTGATGTAGCTAGGAATCTGAGTCGATTTAATAGCAATTGGATAAATGTGCCATATGCCTGGATTTCCTTTGTGGGCAAAACCCCACTGTCTCCCCTCTGCTATAAAATGACTAATGTCCTCTGAAATCCACTGCAATCCCATATGGCAAATCAAGGCCCAGGCGCCATCAGCCAATCCTCCTACTGCAGCATACAGGAAATGTCAGAGAACAACATGCAAATACATGCCAATATGATCTCACTAGCCGGTGCTTGGCTCTGCCCACATCCATGCTTGTTGTGCCCACTATGATTTAATTTGCGCCTATTGGAAACGACAGGCTATCTATATTGGGTTAGTTATAAAAATGTTTGGTGACCTCTATGAAAGCCCCAGCTAGCTAGACCAGAGCCTTACAGGCAGGAGGGAATAGCATTGCAATAGTGCTGGTGAATCTCTCTTAAACAAAAAATATAAATTCAGCAAAAATCTTGGAAATTTTTGTTTTTCATTAGGCCCTAATCTATGGATTTCACATGACTGGGAATACAGATATTATTATTATTATTATTATTATTATTATTATTATTATTATATATGTTTTTAAATAGATAGGGGCGTGGATCAGAACCAGTGAGTGTCAGGTGTGACCACCATTTGCCTCATGCAGAGTGACACCTCTCCTTCGCATAGAGTTGAGCATGCTGTTGATTTTGTGTTATGTTGTCCCACTCCTCCTCAATGGCTGTGCAAAGTTGCTGGATATTTGCGGGAACTGGAACACGCTGTCGTACACGTCGATCTAGAGCACCCCAAACATGCTGAATGAGCGACATGTCTGAGTATGCAGGCCATAGAAGGACTGGGACATTTTCAGCTTCCAGGAATTGTGTACAGATCCTTACGACATGGGGCTGTGTATTACCATGCTGAAACATTAATTGATAGCGGTGTATGAATGGTAGAACCATCAGGATGTAGTTACGATATCTCTGCATTAAAATGCAATTGTGTTCGTTGTCTGTAGCTTATGCCTGCCCATACCTTAACCCCACTGCCACCTTGTGGCACTCTGTTCACAACGTTGACATCGGTAAACTGCTCGCCCACACAACCTCATACACGTGGTCTACGGTTGTGAAGCCGCTTGGACATACTGCCAAATTCTCTAAAATGAGGCAGCTTAAAGTAGAGAAATGAACATCTAATTATCTGGCAACTGCTCTGGTGTACAATTGCACGCTGCCTCAGTGCAATTGAGTGTTTGCACTCCAGCTTTTGCATCACACTATTAAGTGAAGCCCTCCCCAGGGCGGAGTGGATGCTGCATTTTCCTAGTGAGGTGGAGTAGGTCATCAAGCGGCACTGGGTAAAGCGGGCTAGGAGCTACCCCAAGGGTCACGGCGCTGTGCTCCGCTCCCGTTATACACCCTCAACCCCTCTGCCTCCCACACATCTATATACCACGCACATTCCTCAGTCCAGCACCTCCATAGTCAGTAGCATCTTGCATGTCTTTCACACCTGTCACAGCTGGCCCCTCTGCCTGCTCAGCAGAACTTTACCCCAGGGGGACAGGTCAGCCTCCTTCTCCCTCCCCAGAGGGCTGGAGCTCAAGCGTCTCATCAGTACATCTCAGGTCAGCCATGAGGTTAGAACAAGTACACCTCAATACACTGAAAACAAGCTGGGATAGGAGGTGAAAGCATGTAGTGTGTGGGTGTGTTATATAGATCCATAGGCAAGCCTTTACTTTGTGGCTTTAACCTTTTTTTTTTTTTTTTTGCTCTTACCTTCCCTCCAGTCCTCTCAGCCTTCCCATGGTGCTGTGTAATTATAGGATTTCTGGTTTTTGGTCACACAACAGTCCTCTGGAGTCATAGTGTGTGGGGCTCGGAGGTGCAGCTTTCTTTCTTTAAAATGTAATTGTTGTTTATGTAAGGCATCCCCAGAGTGTCAGTGTGCTGTACACACATTTTATAATGTGCTCCTTGTGCAGAAAAGTATGAAAGATCATATCTCCACTTCACAATTTCTGTCAACCTCCCTCCCTGTCATTGTTGTCTGAGAATCATACTTAATTCTACACAGAAGTGACTGCAGCCTTGAGATAAAACATGGAATGCTAATTGAATTAGGAACCTCGAGTGTGTTGGTGGTTTCCCCAAAAATTCTCACTAAAATAGTATTGTACAAATGTATTTTCCATGACCCTCGCCAAAGGAAGTGCTTGATAAGCTGTTTTTGGGCCCAGAAGTCACTTTCTGTCATCACTTGTAGTAGACAATACCCCACCAGCATTAAATGGCCACTAAAGGCATTGATTTTTGAGGACTATTTGCCTCTGGGGTTGACTTTTCCTTCATTGTCGCTAACTGTTTAGTCAACGTTGCTGTGTCCCCTTTCAGTTTTGAATGGCCATGTTGGCTTCAGTAGCTTCCCTTGCTGTATTAGGAAGTGATATAAACTAAATGCAAACTATGCTATACCTTTTGTAAGACGTCGCATTAGCATAAAGCAGTGATTCCCAAACCTCTCTTTGAATGCTTCCTCCTCCCCTAGATCTTTCTCTGCCTTTTGGTTTGTCCCCTTCTGCTAGCGATTTGAGGAATTTCCCCTCGTTTGGTGGTTTCTTGCTTTTTATGTATGCATCTACAGTAGCCTACAAAGGCACAGCACCGTACCACACAGAGAGCCTCCATAATCTCTCTGCATGTCTTTTGAAGAGGTATACGTTTTAAACTGAATGCTAAACAGGATCTATTAGGATTAAGTCTGGAGGCAGTCTAGATTAGTGTGACTTACATATTTTCCTTCCACTCGCCAGAAAAACATTGAAGTGCTACTGTTAACCAACCACCGTACAAATAATACATTTCCCTGAGTGGAAGCTATCCACCTTGAGCATGGGGATTCAAAAATATGCATAAGATCTGTAGGTATATGGGTGTGCTCTGCTACTGTAGGTTTAGACAGCCACAAATAGTGCTTAACGTGTACATTACAAATGCTTTGTACTGAGACAAACGGTTTATGCAAAGACAACGTGATGGTCGGCCATTTGTTAGTCTCAACGTGGTCATTGACGTTTTGAAACTTCATTAGTGACTGTTCATTACAGCTATTGATTTCTCAGGGAGTGACGATCCATGGGAGTCATGTCCATTAACCTAATCATTAAGCACAGTTAGCTAGGTTAGTGGGCCACTCGGTTTAGATCTTGTTTGGGTTTCCACACCAACTCTTTGCCCTGAAATATATCCATGAAACAGTATTTGACCTGGTCTCAGCCTCTACCCAGGACAAATTTGTTGTGACCTGTGATGCTGCATAATTGCACCCATTTTGAGATGAGGCTTGACAGAAAGTAGTAATACTCGAATCCTCAGAAGATTGTTTGGTTTTGACTGTTATCCTGAACTGGGCAGGAGTACGCACACATCCACAGACGCACACAAACTCTAACAGTCTCACAGATCCATGTGATGAAAAAGCACTGTAGAAATGCAATGCAGCAATCATCCAAGTTACATTGAGACCAACTCCTAATCAGTCCCCATAACGCTCCTTGCATACCCTACCGCTATTTATTCTTCCAGTGCAACCCGCTCACCACCAGCGACTCCAGAGTCATACATTTATCTCTATTCATTTTGCCCATGTCCTCTCGGGTGACACGACTGGCTGTCTCCATACTTTTCCTTTTAATCTCCTCCTTAATCACTCTGGGTCTCCCAACCTCGGCGGTTGAATTCGTCACCGAAAATAAAAACCTCCCCATCGCAGTTAATAACACACATTTTCGGATTCCGAAATCGCAACGGTATTACCCCCTAACATTACCTGTCATCAAAGAAGACCTAAGGAAGAGATATCGCCTCATTTCTCGAAGAGAAATTATCAGGCCCCTAACAGTGCTAGGAGGCTCATCGCCTCATCGGTCTTTACTGCCAGTGTAAAAATAGCCATGTGGCTGTCAAGGACATCCCACAATATTTTTTTTCCTTGACAAGCTATCAATAATTCTGTGTAATTATCCCTCCACTTGACCAAGCGACCCTACTCCTTCAGATTAACTGTTTCGCCCATTACCTGCCAATCATAGGGAACASGGCTACTATGTCTTTCTTTGGGAATACTGAATAAAAGCAACACAGATCCAAAGGCACAGAATGTTGCTACTTTCACGTGACGATAGACAAACCGGTAGTCCACTGTTAATGTTGAGTCTTATCATTATTGGAGATTGGGATTGTTTTCCCTGACGACTTCAGAGTTTGGTGTTCTGGGGCAAAAGTGGGTGCAACTCAATATTAGGAAGGTGTTCCTAATGTTTTGTACACTCAGTGTATAACCGTTCATACACTGAGTGTACAAAGCATTAGGAACACCTTCCTAATATTGAGTTGCACCCACTTATGCCCCAGAACAGCCTCAATTTGTGGCCTCTACAAGGTGTCAAAAACATTAAAGGGATGCTGGGCCATGTTGATTTCAATGCTTCCCACAGTTGTCAAGTTCGCTGGATGTCCTTTGGGTGGTGGACCATTCTTGATATGCTTGGAAAACTGTTGCGGGTGAAAAACCCAGCAGCATTGCAGTTCTTGACACACTGAAGCCGGTGTGCCTGGCACCTACTATCATAGGCACTTAAATATTTTGTCTTGCCAATTCACCCTCTGAATGGCACACTTGTTATTATTTTTTTTCGCCTTTATTTAACCAGGTAGGCCAGTTGAGAACAAGTTCTCATTTACCACTGCAACCTGGCCAAGATGAAGCAAAGCAGTGTGACAAAAAACCAACAAGAATTAGACATAAACAAATGTACAGTCAATAACACAATAGACAGTATATGTACAGTGTGTGCAAATGTAGTAAGATTAGGGAGGTATGACAATAAATAGGCCATAGAGGCAAAATAATTACAATTTAGCATTAACACTGGAGTGATTGATGTGCAAGTAGAGATACTGGGGTGCAAAAGAGCAAAAATAAATAACATGGGGATGAGGTAGTTGGGTGGGCTATTTACAAATGGGCTGTGTACAGGTGCAGTGATTGGTAAGCTGCTCTGACAGCTGATGCTTAAAGTTAGAGGGAGATATATAGGTCTCCAGCTTCAGTTTTATTTTTTTCCCCCCAATTTTGTTCCAGTCATTGGCAGCAGAGAACTGGAAGGAAAGGCGGCCAAAGTAGGTGTTGGCTTGACCAGTATGACCAGTGATACGGGTATGACCAGTGAAATATATCTGCTGGAGTGAGTGCTACGGGTGGGTGTTGCGATGGTGAGCTGAGTTAAGGCGGGGCTTTACCTAGAAAAGACTTATAGATGATCTGAAACCAGTGGGTTTGGCGAAGAATACAGGTGAAGTTGGAAGTTTACATACACCTTAGCCAAATACATTTAAACTCAGTTTTTTGCAATTTCTGACATTTAATCCTAGTAAAAATTCCCTGTTTTAGGTCAGTTAGGATCACCACTTTATTTTAAGAATGTGAAATGTCAGAATAATAGTTTTTTTTAAATTATTATTATTTATTTTTTCTCCCAGCTTTTTCTCTTTCATCACATTCCCAGTGGATCAGAAGTTTACATGCTACCAAATACTAATTGAGTGTATTGCCTTTAAATTGTTTAACTTGGGTAAAATGTTTCGGGTAGCCTTCCACAAGCTCCTCACAATAAGTTGGGTGAATTTTGCCCCATTCCTCCTGACAGAGCTGGTGTAACCGAGTCAGGTTTGTGCCACAAATGTTCTATAGGATTGAAGTCATGGCTTTGTGATGGCCACTCCAATACCTTGACTTTGTTGTCCTTAAGCCATTTTGCCACAACTTTGGAAGTATGCTTGGGGTCATTGTCCATTTGGAAGACCCATTTGTGACCAAGCTTTAACTTCCTGACTGATGTCTTGAGATGTTGCTTCAATATATCCACATAATTTTCCTACCTCATGATGCCATCTATTTTGTGAAGTGCACCAGTCCCTCCTGCAGCAAAGCACCCCTACAACATGATGCTGCCAACCCCGTGCTTCACGGTTGGAATGGTGTTCTTTGGCTTGCAAGCCTCCCCCTTTTTCCTCCAAACATAACGATGGTCATTATGGCCAAACAGTTCTATTTTTGTTTCATCAGACCAGAGGACATTTCTCCAAAAAGTACGATCTTTGTCCCCATGTGCTGTTGCACACCGTAGTCTGGCTTTTTTATGGTGGTTTTGGAGCAGTGGCTTCTTCCTTGCTGAGCGGCCTTTCAGGATATGTCGATATAGGACTCGTTTTACTGTGGATATAGATAATTTTGTATCTGTTTCCTCCAGCATCTTCACAAGGTCCTTTGCTGCAATTCTGGGATTGATTTGCACTTTTCGCACAAATACGTTCATCTCTACGAGACAGAACGCGTCTCCTTCCTGAACGATATGACTGCTGCGTGGTCCCATGGTGTTTATACTTGCATACTTTTGTTTGTACAGATGAACATGGTTCCTTCAGGCGTTTGGAAATTGTTCCCAAGGATGAACCAGACTTGTAGAGGTCTACAAAAAAAGGTCTTGTCTGATTTTTTATTTTCCAATGATGTCAAGCAAAGAGGCTCTGAGTTTGAAGGTAGGCCTTGAAATACATCCACAGRTACACCTCCAATTGACTCAAATTATGTCAATTAGCCTATCAGAAGCTTCTAAATCCATGACATTTTCTGGAATTGTCCAAGCTGTTTGAAGGCACAGTCAACTTCTGACCCACTGGAATTGTGATAGATTATTTCACTGTCTGTAAACAATTGTTTATACTAATTGTAGATACTTTTAGAAAGAGAGGGTCCAGATTGTCTAGCCTAGCTGCCTTGTAGGGATCCAGATTTTGCAGCCCTTTCAGAACATCAGCTGTCTGGATTTGGGTGAAGGAGAATTTGGGCAAGTTTCTGCGGGGATGCAGAGCTGTTGGCCAGTGTAGTGGTAGCCAGGTGGAAAGCATGGCCAGCCGTAGAAAAATGATTAATGAAATTATCGATTTTCGGAGAATTATCGGTGGTGACAGGGTTTCCTAGCCTCAGTGCAGTTTTGCAGCTGGGAGGAGGCGCTCTTATTCTCCATGGACTTCAGTGTCCCAAAACTTTTTGGAATTAGTGCTACAGGAAGCAAATTACTGTTTTGAAAAAGCTAGCCTTAGCTTTCCTAACTGACTGTGTATATTGATTCCTGACTTCCCTGAACAGTTGAATGTCGTGTGGGCTATTCAACGCTAATGCAGTAAGCCACAGGATGTTTTTGTGCTGGTCAAGGGCAGTCAAGTCTGGGGTGAACCAAGGGCTATATCTGTTCTTAGTTGTCCATCTTTTTTTGAATGCCACATGCTTATTTAAGATGGTGAGGAAAGCACTTAACGAGCAACCAGGCATCCTCTACAGACGGGATGAGGTCAATATCCTTCCAGGATACCCGGGCCAGGTCGATTTAGAAAGGCCTGTTCGCAGAAGTGTTTTAGGGAGCGTTTGTCAGTGATGAGGGGTGGTTGTTTGACCGCGGACCCATTACGGACGCAGACAGTGATTGCTGAGATCCTGGTTGAAGAAAGCAGAGGTGTATTTAGAGGGCAAGTTGGTCAGGATGATATCTGAGGGTGCCCATGGTTACGGATTTAGGGTTGTACCTGGTAGGTTCCTTGATCATTTGTGTGAGATTGATGGCCTCTAGCTTAGATTGTAGGACGGCCGGGGTGTTAAGCATATCCCAGTTTAGATCACCTAACAGTACGAAATCTGAAGATAGATGGGGGTGCAATCAATTCACATATGGTGTCCAGGGTAGAGGTTTACCGATTTTATGATTTTTCAACACCGATACCGATTATTGGAGGACCAAAAAAAGCCGATACCGATTAATCAGCCGATTTTTAAAATATTTATATATAAATAAACCAATCATATATATATATATATATATATATATATATATCTTTTTTGTAATAATGACAATTACAACAATACTGAATGAACACTTATTTTAACTTAATATAATACATAAATAAAATCAATTTAGCCTCAAATAAATAATGAAACATGTTCAATTTGGTTTAAATAATGCAAAAACAAAGTGTTGGAGAAGAAAGTAAAAGTGCAATATAAGAAAGCTAACGTTTAAGTTCCTTGCTCAGAACATGAGAACATTTGAAAGCTGGTGATTCCTTTTAACATGATTCTTCAATATTCCCAGGTAAGAAGTTTTAGGTTGTAGTTATTATACTATTTCTCTCTATACCATTTGTATTTCATATACCTTTGGCTATTGGATGTTCTTATAGCCACTTTAGTATTTCCAGTGTAACAGTATAGCTTCCGTCCCTCTCCTCGCTCCTACCTGGGCTTGAACCAGGAACACATCGACAACAGCCACCCTCAAAGCAGCGTTACCCATGCAGAGCAAGGGGAACAACTACTCCAAGTCTCAGAGCGATTGACGTTTGAAATGCTATTAGCGCACCCCGCTAACTAGCTAGCCATTTCACATCGGTTACACCAGCCTAATCTCGGGAGTTGATAGGCTTGAAGTCATTAACAGCAGAGCTGCTGGCAAAACGCACGAAAGTGCTGTTTGAATGAATGCTTACGAGCCTGCTGGTGCCTACCATCGCTCAGTCAGACTGCTCTATCAAATCATAGACTTAATTATAACATAATAACACACAGAAATATGAGCCTTAGGTCATTAATATGGTCCAATCCGGAAACTATCATCTCGAAAACAAAACATTTATTCTTTCAGTGAAATATGGAACCGTTCCGTATTTTATCTAACGGGTGGCATYCATAAGTCTAAATATTCCTGTTACATTGCACAACCTTCAATGTTATGTCATAATAATGTACAATTCTGGCAAATTAGTTCGCAACGAGCCAGGCGGCCCGAACTGTTGCATATACCCTGACTCTGCGTGCAGTGAACGCAAGAGAAGTGATACAATTTCACCTGGTTAATATTGCCTGCTAACCTGGATTTCTTTTAGCTAAATATGCAGGTTTAAAAATATATACTTCTGTGTATTGAAGAAGAAGAAAGGCATTGATGTTTATGGTTAAGTACAGTTGTGCAATGATTGTGCTTTTTTCGCCAATTGTGCTTTTGTTAAATCATCCCCCGTTTGGCGAAGTTGGCTGTCTTTGTTAGGAAGAAATAGTCTTCACACAGTTCGCAACGAGCCAGGCGGCCCAAAATGCTGCATATACCCTGACTCTGTTGCAAGAGAAGTGACACAAAGAAATTCATGTTAGCAGGCAATATTAACTAAATATGCAGGTTTAAAAATATATACTTGTGTATTGATTTTAAGAAAGGCATTGATGTTTATGGTTGGGTACCTTTTTCGCGAATGCACACCGCATCGATTATATGCAACGCAGGACACGCTAGATAAACTAGTAATATCGTAGTTAACTAGTGATTATGATTGATTGATTGTTTTTTATAAGATAAGGTTAATGCTAGCCAGCAACTTACCTTGGCTTCTTACTGCATTCGCGTAACAGGCAGGCTCCCTGTGGAGTGCAATGAGGCAGGTGGTTAGAGCGTTGGACTAGTTAACCGTAAGGTTGCAAGATTGAATCCCCGAGCTGACAAGGTAAACATCTGTCGTTCTGCCCCTGAACAAGGCAGTTAACCCACCGTTCCTAGGCCGTCATTGAAAATAAGAATGTGTTCTTAACTGACTTGCCTAGTTAAATAAATACATTTAAAAAATCGGCCAAATCGGTGTGCAAAAATACAGATTTTCCGATTGTTATGAAAACTTGAAATCGGCCCTAATTAATCAGCCATTCCGATTAATCGGAATGTCTATAACAAGCGGCAACGGTGAGAGACTTGTTTCTGGAAAGGTGGATTTTTAAAAGTAGAAGCTCGAATTGTTTGGGTACAGACCTGGATAGTAAGACAGAACTCTGCAGGTTATCTCTGCTGTAGATTGCAACGCCGCCCCCTTTGGCAGTTCTATCTTGTTGGAAAATGTTGTAGTTGGGGATGGGAATTTCAGAATTTTTGGTGGCCTTCCTAAGCTAGGATTCATACATGGCAAGGACACACACAATCAATGTCTCCATTGTATCAAGGCTTAGAAATCCTTCTTTAACCCGTCTCCTCCCCTTCATCTACACAGATTTTTTTTTTGAAGTGCATTTAATAAGGGACCATAGCTTTCACCTGGTCTTGGAAAGAGTAGGTGTTAATGGTTTGTACACTCAGTGTATAGTTAGTTTCTGGAGCACATGTTATGTGGTCTGCTTTGTTCTTGTGGCAGTCTACTAGTTTAATGTTTAGTTAGCCCAGACCCTGGAGATGTATATGGACTTGAACATGGCTTCTGAAGGACCCGCTGAGTGTCCATTATACGGAGTCAACACACACAGACAATCCTTCCTGAGCCTTCTCGGTTGATCGGCGAGACTAATAATCACGCTTTATTGGTCACATACACATATTTAGCAGATGCTATTGCGGGTGTATGGAAATGCTTGTGTTCCTAGCTCCAACAGTGTAGTAGTATCTTACAATACACACCTAAAAGTTAAAGAATGGAATTAAGAAATATATAAATATTAGATTGAGACGTCGGAGTGGCAATGACTAAAATATAGTATACATATATGAGATGAGTAAAACAGTATGTACACATTATTAAAGTGACTAGTGTTCCATTTATTAAAGTGGCTAGTGATTCCAAGTCTGTATATAGGGCAGCAGGGTTGAGTAGCCCAGTTGAAGTCAGCTAGTGATGGCTATTTAAGTGTGATGGCCTTAAGATCGAAGCTTTGATGCACCTGTACTGACCTTGCCTTCTGAATGGTAGCGGTGTGAACAGGGCTTGGCTGATTGTCCTTGATGATCTTTTTGGCCTTCCTCTGACATTGGGTGCTGTAGTTGTCCTGGAGGGCAGGTAGTTTGCCCCCGGTGATGCGTTGGGCAGGCCGCACCACCCTCTGTAGAGCCCTGTGGTTGCGGGTGGTGCAGTTGCGCCGCCTTCACCACACTGTGTGGGTGGACCATTTCAGATCGTCAGTGACGTGTACGCCAAGGAACTTAACTTTCCACCTGCTCCACTGCGGTACTGTCGATGTGGATAGGGGCGTGCACCCTCTGGTGTTTCCTGAAGTCCATGATCAGCTCCTTCATTTTGTTGACGTTGAATGAGAGGTTATTTTCCTGGCACCACGCTCCCAGTGCCCTCACCACCTCCCTGTTGACAGTATCGTTATTGTTGGTAATCAGGCCTACTGCTGTTGTGTCGTTGATTGAGTTGGAGGTGTTCGTGGCCACGCAGTCATAGGTGTACAGGAGTGGGCTGAGCACGCACACTTGTGGGGCCCCTGTGTTGAGGATCAGCGAAGTGGAGGTGTTCCCTACATTCACCACCTGGGAATGGCCCGTCAGGATGTCCAGGACCCAGTTGCACAGGGCGGGGTTCAGATCTAGGGCCCTGAGCTTAATGATGAGCTTGGAGGTTACTATGGTGTTGAATGCTGAGCTGTAGTCAATCAACAGCATTCTTACATGAGTATTCCTCTTGTCCAGATGGGATAGGGCAGTGTGCAGTGAGATGGCGATTGCATCGTCTGTGGATCTATTGTGGCGGTAAGCAAATTGAAGTGGGTCTAGGATGCCAGGTAAGGTAGCAGTGATGGGAGCCTAATTTGGCTCTCAAAGCACTTCATGATAAGTGAGTGCTACGGGGCGATAGTCAAGTTCAGTWACCTTTTTGTTCCTGTACCCAAGAAAGCAATGGTGGACAGCAGACTGGGATAGGGAGATTTTTATATGTCCGTGAACACTCCAGCCAGCTGGTCTGCACATGCTCTGAGGACGTGGGTAAGGATGCCGTCTGGGTCGGCAGCCTTGCGAAGGTTAACACACTTAAATGTCCTACTCTAGTCGGTCACAAAGGAGAGCCCACAGTCCCTGGTTGTGGGCTGGGTCGTTGGGACTGTTATCCTCAAAGCAGGCGAAGAATGCGTTTAGCTTGTCTGGAAGCAAGACGTTGGTGTCCGATGTGGCTGATTTTGTTCCCTTTGTAGTCCATGATTGTCTGTAGACACTGTATACACTTCCTGATGAGCTCAGTCACCGTATCTGTGTATTCATCAATGTTATACTGTAGTATTGTCCCAAAGTGAACAGTAAAAGTCTTGAGAGACGAGAACCTACACTGACAGTGTCCAAGGTCCTGCAATACAGTAGCTAGTTCACACTGGAGCTGAGAAACCTAGAGAGGAGCTGGTGAGAGGGTGGACTAGCAGAGGTGTGTGGGTGTGCACGTGCGCAGAAGATGCGCTGAGATACTGAGCTGGAAATTTGCCTTTTTAATCGAGCCTGTGAGGATTAGGCTGGGATTATGCAGGAATTGTGGCGTATTTGCAAATTAGCTCGCTGGGCTTTAATCTGAGAACCGGTCAAAGCTGGGCCACTCGAGTGGACCGCATTGTGGGGGGGGGGGGGTGTATAATATTAGGTGTAATGATATAATATTAGGGGGATGGGTAGTGTCTACTGTAATCTTATGGTGGATGAGACTCACTGACTCGCCCAGTCCAGTTTATACTTTATTTTGTGTCTTAACATTGTTTTGACTTTATATCACTAGCCAAGTCTTTCATCCTCAGACACTTAAACACATCTAATATTTTACAGCTGTTACACTTAAGTCAACATAAAATGACATGAAATGACCTCTCAACGCAATGAGGATAGTGTGCTTTAGCAGCCCTAGCCACACATGTTCTAAAGTACAGATACAGGAAGACTCTCTTGTCCAGAATTACCTAGAGACCGGTGAAAGATGTGTGTAGGACATTACCAGAAAAAAGGAACACCATGGATATGACTGCTGTAAATGGAACAAAATTAGACTAATAAGCCTTACCACCGGAGCAATGCCTCATGAATACCATTTTGAGAAATGAACGGCCACATAAATTACGTCAAATACCTATTTTTGCCGTTTTGAAGTGAAAGCGGGACCACCTCAGTACTGACTGTAATACTTCCAGTAGTGAGCAGCAGCCCTTCTGAACCCTGCTTGGTGCAGATAAGTCACAGACCCATGAAGAGTGGAGGTGGCCCCGTCAGCCAACCGAACACCTATCATACATTTTGCAACCAGAAACAGAAAAATAAGGTACATCTCATGCCATTCACATGACTGCACCTCTCCAACAAGAAAAAAAATGAAAACCTCTGACACACAACCTTATGCCTCGAAGATGTGCAGACGGGAAGCCAGTTGCTTACCCAACTCCTTTACAACGTACTGAATCTAGCACATTTTTTTTAATCCTCCTGTGTGTCTATTGCAATCACCGTTCAATTTGGAGGAATAGGCATATGCATTTTCTGCCTGCTCTGCTGGATGTAGGTCTGTCTGCAGCCGGTTAGCCCGTCTTACATTTGCGTTGGCCTCTGTGTAGTTGCCAGTGTATTAGAACTCTTTAGAACTTTTATGTAACCGACACACTCAAGGTATATTATACTCTATTTACTATCTTAAGATTTGAGGTAATGCGATGGCAGGCAATTTGCGTTGGTTTCCTAATGGACTCCCTATAGGTTTGTGGTGAACATATTTATTCACATATCCTACTGTATTGTTGAATGGATAGCTTATTCATCTTTGTTTCTTTAGGAATAATATGTAATAAGACAGGCGACCCATCCAGTTCAAATGTGGACTATTCAGACAACATTCACATTTTGATTTCCTGCACTGATACAATTTCCCCATAAGCCGAGCATCATAGCAAACTTTTGACCACTGCTCTCGTACATATTATATAATGTGACCATCATTTTGAAGGTGTATAAAGGGGTTGGTGTGGTGTAACTAGGCTGTGTAAACTTTGTTTTCTTTGCTCGACCAGTTCCTCTCAATCAGGGATTTGTTTGTTTTCGTGTATTGGCTTGCGGGGCAAGGCCCCAAATCTCCATGGGACATAGGAGGGCAGATCCATGCTACTCCCACATCTGAAGGGAAGGGAGGAGCCCCATGCTTAGTGACCGCACCACACACAAGCAGAACTTTGAACAGACACCAGGGTGTGGAAGAAGTGTGTGTGTGTGTGTGCTCACACATTTTACAGACTTTTACTGGGGGTCCTAGATATGTATTGACTTTCCGCTCTCCTGCAGTACTCATCTTAGCCACCTTTGGTGTGTGTGTATCTCAGTCATAAGAGAAACTACTATGAAGGCCCATAGCATTTCCATCTCAACCCAATAGCCTAGATTCCCTTGTGCAGGGGGAAGAGGACTTACAGTGCCCTCGGAAAGTATTCAGACCCCTTGACTTTTTCCACATTTTGTTACGTTACAGCTCTATTTTAAAATTGCTTAAATATTTGTATATATCTATACACAATACTCCATAATGACAGTGAAAACCAGGTTTTTAGAAATGTTTGCAAATGTATTTTAAAAAAAGACCTTTGTTCGGACCCTTTGCCAGAAGACTCGAAATTGAGCTCCGGTGCATCCTGTTTCCATTGATCGTCTTTGTTTCTAAAACTTGATTGGAGTCCACCTGTGGTAAATGTTTCAATAGATTGGACATGATTTGGAAAGGCAGACCTGTCTATATACAGTTCCACAGTTGACCGTGCATGTCAGAGCAAAAACCAAGAGATGAGGTTGAAGGAATTGTCTGTAGAGCTCCGAGACAGTATTGTCGGCACAGATCTGGGGAAGGGTACCAAAAACTTTCTGCAGCATTGAAGGTCCCCAAGAAGATAGTGGCCCCCATCATTCTTAAATGGAAGAAGTTTGGAACCACCAAGACTCTTGGTAGAACTAGCCACCCAGCCAAACTGAGCAGTCATGGGCTAAGGGCCTTGGTCAGGGAGGTGACCAAGAGCTCGATGGTCACTCTGACAGAGCTCCAGAGTTCCTCTGTGGAGATGTTTGTCCTTCTGGATGGTTCTCCCATCTCTGCAGCACTCCACCAATCAGGCCTTTATGGTAGTGGCCAGACGAAAGCCACTCTTCAGTAAAAGGCACATGACCGCCCGCTTGCAGTTTGCCAAAAGGCACTTAAAGACTCTCACACCATGAGAAACAAGATTCTCTGGTCTGATGTAACCAAGCTTGAACTCTTTGGCCTGAATGCCGAACGTCACGTCTGTAGTAAACCTGGCACCATCCCTACGGTGAAGCATAATGGTGGCAGCATCATGCTGTTGGGATGTTTTTCAGCGGCAGGGACTGGGATACTACTCAGGATCAAGGGGAAAGATGAATTGAGCAAAGTATAGAGATCCTTGATGAAAACCTGCCCCATAGCGCTCAGGTCCTCAGACTGGGGCGAAGGTTCACCACCAGGACAATGACCCTAAGCACACAGCCAAGACGACGCAGGAGTGGCTTTGAGACAAGTCTCAATGTCCTTGAGTGGCCCAGCCAGAGCCCGGACTTGAACCCGATCGAACATCTCAGGAAAGACCAGCAAATAGCTGTGTAGCAATGTTCCCCATCCAAACTGACAGAACTTGAGAGGATCTGCAGAGAAGAATGGGAGAAACTCTCCAAATACAGGTGTACTAAGCTTGTAGCATCATACCAAAGTAGACGCAATGCTGTAGTCATTGTCAAAGGTGCTTCAACAAGGTACTGAGTAAAAGGTCTAAATACTTATGTAAATGTGATATTTTTTATAAATTAACTGTTTTTGCTTTGTCATTATGGCGTATTGTGTGTAGATTGAGGGGGAAAAATGCAATTTATTAAATTTTTGAATAAGGCTGTAACGTAACAATGTGGAAAAAGTAAAGGGGCCTGACTACTTTCTGAAGGCACTGTACATGTGGCAATATGATTCCAGTCATACAGAACTGAGTATTGAATTCGGATGCACTCTAGTTGGTCTGAACCGGTGATTGGGGAAAGTTTCCCCCGAGATCTGAGTCCCATCTCAGAGCAGTCCCGCCCGATAGCAGTTGTGATCAACACTACGATAACCTCTGAAAAATGGTCTCAAAAACACAACCTAACGCTTTGATCACACCAATTAGCATCGTTGTGCAAAATAGTATGCTGCAGCAAATGGATGTGTGCATACAAAAGTTCAACATTCACCTTCTGCTACCATTTCTGTCAAGCAGTCTACGCATACAGTTTGAAGCATATGTTCAATAAATCCAACGTATGCACCACACAGAACGCACTGCAACTGCCTCTGCAATGCTGCAAGGCAAACGCAGCGTTCCATTGGAAATGTATGTACTTCTGGTGTACCAAAATGCAATAACACTGTCGGTGTGATTGAGGCATAAGTTGTTGATCTAGAACAGGGGTGTCAAATTCATTCCATGAAGAGCCTAGTGTCTGTTTTTTGGGGGGGGTTTCCTTTTAATTAATCCCTAGACAACCAGGTGAGGAGTTCCTTACTAATTAGTGACCTTTAATTCATCAATCAAGTAAAAGGGAGGACTGAAAACYTGCAGACACTCGGCTCTCCGTGGAATGAGTTTGACACGTGATCTAGAAGCCTGGCACGTTGCATACAATGTCCATACCTGTAAGCTTAGAAAGCATAATTGGGGAAGTGTCCCTCTGGAGTGACCTGTCGAGCCACTCGCTGCTCTTTCCATACATAAATTGTGGTTGGCCACGTAACCTCTCAGCTAGCTAGCATCTCTGATAGCCTCTCATGCCTTTGACGCGACCACAGTCCCCCTGTGTGCAATCAGCAGAGAAAAGACTGATGGTGGTTACTGGTGCCCGAAGATTCACCTCGGTTTCTAAGAACTGCACTTAGTTGGGTCAGGGTGTTGAATTCTTATTACTGCAGGTACATTTTGTCTGCAGTTTGGGGAAATTTACACCTCGATGTGCCCCTCAGACAGACACTTCACTCTCTTGTATTCATGTCCAGCGGTGTAAAATGGTAGCTTAAAGGTTTTAAATATTCACCCTGACAATTCCCAGCTTCTGCAATCCACACAGGGACCGAATTTGCACGTATTTGTTCATTGCAGGTCAGAGTGACCGAGTTCAGATGAAGAGAACTGTGAGGCTGAGCAATACCTAGGGATTTGCTGAGCTATCAGTTACCTACTGCCCGTCCCATGCCCTTCTCTCTCAACGCTGTTGTGTACAATCACTGAGTGGTGTATGTTTAGCACCTATCGAGTATAGGCTACTGTACATTGCAGCTCTATTACACTGTAAACTCTAACGTCCCAAAAAATGTTATGCCAGCTGTTTCCACTGCAGAAAATTCATTTCACTCCTGGTATTTGTAGGTTTAGATATCACATGATCATGGCACGTGTTTGCGCAATGTGCATTGCCTTATAACGAGGAAAGTTCAGAAGGCTAAGTGAATTCTAATCAGGGTTAAGGTGCAATCCATTTACCAGAGGATTCATTGACCACTTGTTCACCCCACCCTATGAATAGTTAAAGGGATGGAAACAAAACTCACATTCTATTAGACCTGTCATAAACCAGATCCCATTTGGTACTACATGTACATTGAAATAAGTCTCTTCACATCATTTGTTATTCTGAATGCAAGCCAATGGACAACAAATCACACTGCCTTTTTGGCTGCATTTCTTTTTTTTAAAGTTAAATTTGGACCCTCAGATACAGAAGGGGGGAGGGGGGACGAGAGGGGTAAATGGAATAGTGAAATGCTCCGGAGAAAAGCCGATCCTCTGGTGCTGTTTATCAGCAGGAAAGCTCTGCGTCCTGACTTTTCCTCTTCCCTGACACTCCACTTCCTCTCCCGGCAGCCTGGCATTCCCAGATAAACTCCCGGGAACATTCCTCCATTCCGCGGCCACGCACAATTCCATCCGCACTGATCCCACCCCCGATAACACAGAATGCCTTTTTTCCCAAATAAACACATCTCTGGATTCTCAATTTAACGCAGTCTCAATAGAGGAGACTGCTGGTCTGGACCAGAGCGTAAGCACCAGTGAATCCTCAATGTAGCTGGAGAAAAGCATCCGGTGGTTTCTATGATGAAATATTGAAAAGCTGGGATCTGAGGGGTAATTGTGTGGATTGGGGTCTGAAGAGCAACAAATAAAGTATTCTTTGCCCAGATGGAGGCTACCAATTCAAGGTCATCAGTTTGTGTCCCAGCTTTATCATAGGTTGCACTGGAATTAAATATTCACTCTGAACTACATTTCCTACAGCATATCAGTCATTCCTAGTAGAGAATACCACTAAACCATTGTTGGTAGGTTAGTCATTCCCGTGAAGAGATGACATTCCGCCGATCGTTTATGAAAGGATGATAAACCAGCAAACTCAAGGATGAGAACCATACACAGAGGATGACTTTGTCAGCGATTGCACCGCAAAACCAAACAGCAGTCTTCATTTAATCAGTTATACACTGAACAAAATATAAACGCAATATGCAACAATTTCATAGTTTACTGAGTTACAGTTCATATAAGGAAATCAGTCAATTGAAATAAATTCATTAGGCCTTTCTATGGATTTGACATGACTGGGAATACAGATATGCAACTGTTGGTCACCGATGCCTTTAAAAAATAGGTAGGGGCATGGATCAGAAAACCAGTGAGTATCTGGTGTGACCACCCGCCTCATGCAGTGTGACACCTCTCCTTCACATAGAGTTGATCAGGCTGTTGATTGTGGCCTGTGGAATGTTTTCCCACTCCTTTTCAATTGCTGTGCGAAGTTGCTGGATATTGGCGGGAACTGGAATACGCTGTCATACAAGTCGATCCAGAACATCCCAAACATGTTGAATGGGCAACATGTCTGAGTATGCAGGCCAAGGACAATGGAAGGACTGGAACATTTTCAGCTTCCAGGAATTGTGTACAGATCCTTACGACATGGGGCCTTGCATTATCATGCTGAAACATGAATTGATGGCGGCGGATGAATGGCACCACAATGGGGCCTCAGGACCTCAGTATCTGTATCTGTGTGCCTTCAAATTGCCATCAATAAAAAGCAATTGTTCGTTGTCCGTAGCTTATGCCTGCCTGTACCATAACCCCACCACCATAGGGCACTCTGTTCACAACGTTGACATCAGAATACTGCTCGCCCATACAACGTCATACTCACGGTCTTCCCTTTGCACGGTACAGTTGAAACCGGGATTCATCCATGAAGAGCACACTTCTCCAGCGTGCCAGGTGTCATTTGAAGGTGAGCATATGTCCACTGAAGTTGGTTACAACTCCAAAATGCAGTCCGGTCCAGACCCTGGTGAGGACGACAAGCATACAGATGCGCTTCCCTGAAACAATTTTTGCACAAACTGTCAAACCATTAGTTAAATCCATTTTCATCGGGTGACTGGGGGGGAATTGGATGAGTGGGGTGAGGCAAGGGGTAACTCAAGTCCTACTTTCAATGTCTATTGTCTTGGGGGAAGGGCACTGGTTGATGCCAGAGACAGACTGCCAATGATCGTCATTCATCACGGTCACACATTCTGGCACAAATGGCACCTTATTTCCTATTAGCGCACTACAGTTGACCAGGACCCATAGGGTCAAAAGTAGTGCACTATATATGGAATAGGGTGCCATTTGGGGCACACACACAGACTCTCAGGAGCTGGGCCTGGACTCTTACCTGGATAGGAGTAGAGCACTGTTCCCCTTCTATCTGGCTCCCCATTAGACTATCGAGCCTTCAATAATCTCTTTTCAATTAAGCATTTCAGAGAGATCCAGTAAGTGTACCCAGAGAGGGAATGCTCTGGAATAGCTCTGTCTCCCAGACTTACTTTATAAGAAGATATCATGTTTGACATGACTTTGATGTAGTTGTGGGCTTCATGTATGCCTACCTGGTTATACTGAAATGGTGCACAACAAACATTAACTGTTTGGCTACATTATGTAATTCCTTTTATCAATTCAAAAACACCTCAGACCTTCAGCCAAAACATATTCTGTGCCAACCACTAAGTCTTAACTGGCAGGTGTTAATATTGCTGGCTTCTTGTGAATTCTTTCTCTGGGCGTGTTGGCTGTCAGTCATATGATGTATTTATAGCCATGTGTGTTCATGTCTGCATGCATGTATAGATTAATTTTTTTGTTAGACATTTTATTTTTTTCTATTTTTATTTTTACATATTATACTGAACAAAAATGAAAAGTGTTGGTTTCATGAGCTAAAATAAGATCCCAGAAAATCTCCATTTGCACAAAGCTTTTTTTTGCAGAAATTTGTTCCCTCCAAGGGGCAGGTAGCCTAGTGGTTAGAGCATTGAGCCAATAACCGGAAGGTTGCTGGATCGAATCCCCAAGCTGACAAGGTAAAAATCTGTCATTCTACCCCTGAACAAGGCAGTGTTCCCCGGTAGGCCGTCATTGTAAATAAGAATTTGTTCTTAACTGACTTGCCTAGTTAAATAAACATCCCTGTTATTGAGCAATTTACTCCTTTTGTCAAGATAATTCATCCACCTGACGTGTGGCATATTAAGACGTTGATTAAACAGCATGATCATTACACAGGTACACCTTGTGTTGGGGACAGTAGGCCTCTCTAAAATGTGCAGTTTTGTCACACAACACAATGCCACAGATGTCAAGTTTTGAGGGAGTGTGCAATTGGCATGCTGACTGCATGAATGATTTGAAGTCCACCAGAGCTGTTGCTAAATTATTTAATGTTAATTTCTCTACCATAAGCCGCCTCCAACGTCGTTTTGGAGATTTTGACAGTACATCCAACCGGTCTCACATGTGTAACCAATCCAGGAGGTCCACATCCAACTTCTTCAGCTGCAGGATCGTCTGAGACAGCCACCCGGACAGCTGAGACTGTGGGTTTGCACAACTGAAGAATTTCTGCAAACTGTCAAACCGTATCTGGGAAGCTCACAACAAAATATGGAGTAAGTTAAGGGGTATGAATACTTCCTGAAGGCACTGTATGTCTGTGGGTTCTTGTGGGTGGTGCCTGTTTGCACAAATATGACCTCCTTATGTGAGTCCCAGTTGGCTGAGGGCCATCTTTCGCCAATGTCTCGTTTCACTCCTCTGACTTCTCCATTGTCTGTCGCTCAGTCTTACATTCATATTACTACACGCTTGACTTGACAGTCAAGTGCATCATCCACTGATGTGTTGAATAGCCTGTATAGACATGTCTGGTTTTGACGTAATGGAGATTGTTCTTTGGCTCATATCACACAATCTTTGTGGAGGATTTTGTCATTGTTGTTACATGACGTCTGCATTTCCATATTGCGGTATTTGCTCCATAGCATCACATTGAGCAAGTTCTTTCCCCCTGATGCTTAGCTATGTCACGTCCTGCTGTACCACTGACCCCTCAGTGGAAAGTGGCTTCTCACAGCAGCTCGGGACCGTATTGAGTCAACACATACTCACACTCCTGCTGGTGCAGACGGCTACTCAAACTGTGTAATAATCAACCCTGCTCGATCCAGCTTATTTCGCAAGCATCAGTCTGTCATTGTATATTTAGTCAAACAGATGTGCATGTGGTTCAAGGGTCCTATAGTCAGAGCTTTGAATGGTGAAAGATACAAATGCACCCCACTCTTATAGTGTACAATAGAATAGTGAACAATTGTAGCACCTCATTTTGCCCACCAGCGTCTGGTGGCTGACGTGAGAACCGACCGACTAGGCATATGAACATGGCAATGACCAGTCATATCTCCCATAGCCATACCGAGGTCTCCTAGCAACTCGGCACAAGCATAGTTCCCTTGTGGTATATCTGTAATAAGCTGCACGTACCGAGCAGATTTCAACCCCCCCCCCCCCCTTTAACCTTGTCTAGAAACGCAACATTTGAACAATCAACATAACACTGGGCTAAAATGTCTGTGTATTACATGACGTGCCTCAAACGCTTCATATGCAAAAACCTGACCCATATCCCCCACAGACATCGAAAGGCCACTCCAGCTGTGCTGACCAAAATTCAACAAATTTGCTTATCTTTTTCTGAATGTTCAGGGGAGTTGTGTATGAAAGCTAAGCCCTGTTAAGAGTCCTAAGTAGGGTTAAGCAAATGCTACTGGTGGGCTTGGCGGTGAACAGACTACTACGCATTTCAGCCCAGTAAAGCGGCTCTCTCAAGGTCAGAGCTACGTTACGTGCAAATTACTTTTTTCTGCAAGGAAAAAAATGCTTGCCATGCCAAAAACCTCACAGGCAGATGTGACTCCCAAGTGGAAATGTGATGTCCGGAGCGTGTTTGTTTTTAAAGGCTCTGTAACAATCGGCACACCTTGTCGACTGAGGATTTGTAAAAATATGTCAGGTTTGAAGTCTTTGTTTTACTACTCGTTGTGGAACGTGTTCAAAATATTTGCTAGAACAGTGCTGATATGAGGTCATGACAAAGGAAAGTGGTACTTGCTTAGAAAAGCGATTGTAGAGTAAACATTGAGCATTTCTAAATTGATCCTTCCATACCTTTCACAGGTTACTATGACTCCTATCAACCAGCCTCATAAGACATTCCATCAAAATATGCAACAATGTCCAACTCAACTGACCCTGAGTAAGGAAGACTCATGCATTTGCTCCTCATACTCTTTGCTTATTTACTCCATGGACCTCAGATTTCTATCTTTGGCCACGTTGTCATTGTTGGTCAGCCAAAAACTGGAGACATTGAGCGACTGAATATTTTTCCATAAAGAATTCCTCGCAATCCAAAGATTCCGCCAAAAAGTGGCTATTTGAATCCAGGCGAAGACATAGGAACAGGCCTACTTTTCAAGCATATATTTCTCAGTCAGATGGACAAACACATGGTTGCCTATTGACTGTGGGCTTCTCACATGGAACGGGCCACCATAAACCAGTGGTGACACCGAAAGGGGAACATTTTCCACTCAGCCAACCTCAGGGGCAGCAGTCGCAGAGGGTGTGAAGAAGTTTCCAGTTTGTGGACGATTACCTTCAGAGGCAGGAAAGATGACCAGAGTTTCCAGGAAGTCAGTTCTCTCTCTGAAGACATGCAATGGGACTAGCAGCCTCCAGGCTTCTGTTTGTTTCTTATGACCTCTTTTAATTAGGCCCTTAACTTAAGACACCATGTCTTCATGACAGGAAGAGACCATACCTTATCAATGACTGTTCCAAATATGGTATCATTACTCAAGTGTTCCCTCCGATAGGCTTGGTAAACACATTAGAACTGTAAACTCGCCATTTCCAATTCCCCTGCCAGTTATTGTAGCAGCACCCACCTGTAGCACGCACTCCAGCAGGTATATCTCACTGGTCACCCCCAAAGCCAATTCTTCCTTTGGCCGCCTCTCCTTCTAGTTCTCTGCTGCCAATGACTGGAACGAACTGCAAAAATCACTAAAGCTGGAGACTCATATCTCCCTCACTAGCTTTAAGCACCAGCTGTCAGAGCAGCTCACAGATCACTGCACCTGTACATAGCCCATCTGTAAATAGCCCATCCAACTACCTAATCACATACTGTATTTATCTTGCTCCTTTGCACCCCAGTATCTCTACTTGCACATTCATCTTCTGCACATTCTATCATTCCAGTGTTTAATTGCTATATTGTAATTATTTCACCACCATAGACTATTTATTGCCTTACCTCCCTTTTCCCACCTCATTTGCACATATAGACTTTTTCTACTGTATTATTGTATGTTTGTTTATTCCATGTGTAACTCTGTATGTGTCGAACTGCTTTGCTTTATCTTGGACAGGTCGCAGTTGCAAGTATCCCGCTATAAATCCAGGCCAGTATATTTACAGAAAGCGTCACTAAACCGATCTGACAGGGTATGGGGGAAAAAGTCCTCCAGAGAATGTAATGTAATCCAGCCCCAATGATTCGCCTCTTGTCTCAGTTGCAGATTGTGGCATTTCTCATTTTAGTCGCTCGTAACACCATAACCTGTCTATATTTAGCTTCTCAATTTTGAGGCTTTCCTTCTAATTCCTCCCTTACGAAAAAAATATTGCAGTATGCTGCAAATTCTGCATCCAAAATAAGTATTTTTTTTACTGCAGTAATTTTGCAGTATAACTGCAGTTATTCTGCAATTACTTTTTTGTAAGGGATATGAGAACTTGTTCCAGCGGCATTGACTTTCTAATCTTGGCCAACCAGGATGTTTCTTCTTTTGTTCGAGAGGGGGTGAAAAAAAGTTTACTCAGTGACATCACAGATTGCTTCTATGTGGTGTTATTAGCATGTTGAACAGCCCCAATTAGTATTGCTACACCAGGCCTGTGTAGTCGCTGCCATTCGAGTGAGCCGTTATGTGTCCACATCAAAACAAGATTAATGCCTCACTCTGCCTTATCTTTGATATTGAATCCCTCCTCTCCCGCCTTCTCAAGGGTGTGTAAGTCAGCCTCTTAAATTTTTAACACATAATAATTATTGTTTCTGTAAGATTGAATCAAGGTCTGACGCAGCTGCTGTCAAGAGTATAGCACGTGTAGTATACCATAATCAGCCTGAAATAGTTTGGCGCATGGAGTGCTAGCCTCGTTAGCCTAGTTCTGTAGTGTCTTGTCTTCCTAGGAGCGCTATGGGATGGGCGCTAGGAGTAATAAGCACTTGGCTACATGGACATGACAAGACCATAGACAACATATGGTGTTTTGGGCTCTGGTGTTCCCTTAGGTATTAGCCACCTTGGTAAGGTGATTATGCTGATGTCACGCCAGTGGGGCTGTCCTCACATGTTCCACCCTGCTTTTAACTCTGTTCTGGCAGCCACAGGAGTCCCCCCTCTGAGGTCTGTCTCAGTGGTCCTCCCTGCCCAAAACATTATTTATTTAACTAGACAAGTCGGTTAAGAACAAATTCTTATTTACAATGATGGCCTACCGGGGAACCATTTTTTTTTTTTTTTTTTTTTTTTTTTTTTAACCTTGTCAGCTCGGGGATTCAATCCAGCAACCTTTCGGTTACTGGCCCAACGCTCTAACCACTAGGCTACCTGCCGCCCCAAAGCCTAGCCTTTCGCCAACTTTTCACTCCATCAGACTCAACTTTCTGCTGCTGGCCATTTTTATCAAGATAGTCCCTTCTCTCTAAAGACTGTTTGCTCTCCACTGATCCTCTATCCACTACTGAACTCTCACTAGAAACTCCTAACCAGAGATTTTGGCTGAGGTTGGTGGAACAGCATTGAAAATGGATAGGCTTTTGGTAACCACAATGTTTGATAATCAGCAGTGATCATTTATACTTTTTTTTTTTCCTCCCTCAAACTCCATTCTACTGCATCTCTACCTAATGTAACCTTTTCCCCCTCCACCTTAACCCCACTCCTGTCCCCCATAAAGCCTCCATTACTGTCATACACATGTCAAGACACAATCAGCTTCCCTAGTGACCACTTTGACGCTGACCACCCATACCCGACACCGAACTACAATGGAGAACCATGACAGCCCTGATGACATCTACCAGATGATCCCAGCCAGAGATTGATTAGAGTAGAAAAGTTATCAGACACACGTGCACACTCACAGAAACATACACAGTATCTCTAACTCACACACCCACTTGCTCTCACACAGCATACTAGAATCAGATATTGAAGCCAGTGTGTTGAAATGTCACAGCTCAGGCTTCGTCATGGCTATAATCCAATGTGTCCTGAGAGGATTGTCACCTGCCACCTTTCAGTATTGTGCAGATTGATCTTCCCGTCAGTCTGTCTGATCGGATCCCTGAAGAGATCAGATGGCGTTGTGGAGGCCGGGTAACGTTCCAATCATTGCCTAACAACACCATGTCATTTTATTTCATCACCATGGACTGAGACATGATTGCTTGTTTCAAGATGAAGCACATGGGTTTCGAAGAGTTGAGGTTGTCTATCTTGTGTGGCGTTATGAATGGATTATGCACTGTAGTGTTAGACACTAAAGTATGTATTGTGTTCCGTTACTTTACATTTTGAGTAAGACGCAGGTTTTTTTTATCTAGATTGTATTTTTACACGATCCAATCAAAAAGTAGTTACAGATCATATGGATTAGTGCTATAAGTATTGTACCGAGCTGTCAATTTAATTATTATATTTATGCTTTTACAGTTCTACCTTTTCCCCCAGTTCCTACACCGACTCAGTGCAGGATACATTTAGCCCATCATGATATGACATCACAGGTCACAATTGTAGAACAAATGTGAGGTAAGTTACCAGAGGTCTTGGGAGGAAGTCGTATCGCAGAATGCCTGTTTTTGAAGCCAGGTGTCCACAGCTGTGTGTGACTAGCTGGCTTCCTGTCTGTCACTTCCTTCTTGACCTGTGCATCTCTGACAGACACTGCTAATTCTGGAGCACGGCCCGATCCTGATCTCTATTAGAAGGCCCAGGTTTTTCCTGTGCGCCTCGATCGGCACAATGTAAAGGAAGTGTGTGAGGGAGGGGGGGTTTCTTTAATTTTGGCCCTGTGTAGAGGATGCTGACTTCTGAGCTTTGCAGTAGATCAGCAGCACTCTACTCAAAACACTTTTCTCTCAAATGAGTAATCTTCTTTCAGGACTAAGCAAAACCCACTCTCACTATTGAGTGACATGATCATGTAAAATTGTGTGGTCTGAGGCAACATTCATTCTTTGGAATGGAAACAGAGCTGTTGCTTCCACATCATCATACTTACTTATTGTCATCATATGAATATAGCCTATTGGGTATATGAAGGCTTTTTGTTATCTATGTCTATATGAAGACCATTAAGCTTTGGAAGTCTGTACCTGATTTCCCTCCGCCAATACACATGACAAGCGCTCTGTAATACCCACCCTGTCTCTCACTCTGTCCCCCCCAAAAGACCATCCCAATCAGATCCAACTCAAAGCTGTCATTACCGCTTCAATTAACCTCAACGTCTCTGTGCTCAGAGCTCCTCCAGGCTCAGCCTCTGTCTTTATCAACCCTGCACATCACCGCTACACATACACACTACGCTACACATGCACACAAATATACTCCCACTAAACACAAACACACATTTACAAATACACTAGCACACATATGCAGTAAACATGCATGTGCACACCCGACAAACTTTGTCCTCGCCCCTGCAATTAAACTAATGACTAACATTTTTTTTATTGTCTCTCTCGACTGGAAGGCTGTACAGATAAGCCAAGAAGGGAGCAGGAGAAACTGTTTCTGGGAGATGGGGTCAGTACTCAAGTCTGCTGTTTCTTTTAGTTACACTGGAAGACGGGGCTGGGAACGAAAGAGCCTTATCAGATTATGAGCAAGTCTTCACTGTCTGTCTGTGTTTGGACAGACTACAGTAGATTGCCTTTTCGCCTCAATTCTGCATGGTTATCACACAAAAGTCCAGTCATCTCTCACACACAGTTTAAATAACAGATGTCCATCAGATAGTTGTCTGATTCTATCACTCCACCAGTCTGTCACACTCAGTGTATGTGCTGTTAATCTTGTATTTCCTGATCAATATTTAGACCTAGTACTACAGTATAATTAAATTGCTCAGACAGTATGTACTTACAGGGAATCTTTTGTTGTGAGTCTAATGTTTCAGCCCTTAGCGCCTACTGCTTTGATTTGGAGACCCTGATCCCCAGTCTAGGGCATATTCATTAGGGCATGCAATTGAAAACATTTTGCAATGGAAAACAAGAATGACTATTTCTTATTGGAAGCCCCTCCCTGTTTGTGTTAGTTTTCTTCTGTTTGGTGCCTGGTGTTAGTGGGTGACCTTTCCCTGGAGCCCGTTTGGTGCTTTATCTCCATGAGAATTGTGCTACTACACCCATCCTATTCGATGTGCCTCTCTCTCTCTGTAGCGTGTCCAATCCTCTTCAGAAGAAGTACTTGGACTGATTCGCCGAACAGTAATCATAAGATCGACTCATTCCCCCCCCCCCCTTTCCTCTCTGATGTGCGCGTGGATTCATCTTTTGCTTTGATTATTATCGATATTCCCCTAGATTGGGGACAATCGTAATCACCACGATGACGTACGTTCTTTGAAAGTACATTTCTTCATCAAACCCAATCACTTATGGGACTTTCATACAGGGGCGAAAATCTGATATCAACCTTGGAGGGGACAATTACATGAAATTTTCTCAGGAGCAATTCCTGAGGGGGACACCAAAAGTAGTGCTGTAACACATAGACTATGTTGTAATATGTTAAATGTATATTGAGGGACCATAATCACTACTACTGGATAATTGTTAGGTACAGTAGTTAACTGAAGGGTTGTCCCAACTTGTTTAAATCATTATAATACTACTAATAATAATAGTTGAAGCAATTTCCTTATCAGTGCAGTTTTCCTCTCTCTTGAACGTCAACACTCTGTTTGCAAGAGTTTGCGGTTCTATAAATTGTGGGTGTGGCTGATATGGTTTTGTGTTCATCACTGAGGTAACTGGACGATGCTGTGCACTGTCCCTATACTGGTGCTGCTGGCAACAAGGGTGAACCTGGTCCTGCGTGGCTGTGACACTGTCCTCTGAAGTCTCTCTCCTTGGCTCTTTCCTTTCACCACCCTCACTGACTCACAGTCTGTCTCCTAGAAAAGAAATAAGGTGTTTGCTGTACTCCTAACTACCGGTACCCAAAACTACACAATAATCACAAACAGCAATACCATTGCCTTAAACAAATCTTGGTTCAGTCACCAGTTTAAATTGAGAGTGGGGTATTCATGGCATTTTCCAATTATGTCCTATTTTACAAGTCAAAAAATTGAGAACCTTTCATAATGTTGCCAAACAAAGACTCAACAAACTTACCTGAGACTCCCTGTCTCTGCAGTCTCCCTGCATATCTGTCCCCAGCTCTGCTGTCTGTGTGCCATCTGTGCCTGCTCTGCCTAATGACACATTGTGAAACATTACCATTAGCATTTCACTTCTTTCTTATGAACATTTTACCAACTGGTTTTGAGATTATTAGGCTACTAGAGTTCTTACTTTGCGTTTTGTGTACTGAAAAATACTCTGTCCGTCTTTTTACTTTTTTCTGACATTTTTCTACCTGGCTGGCTGGCGACTGGTCTAGCTGCACACACATGCTGCAACGTTTTGAAATTTTAACATAGTTTGTTTCATATTGGCAGGCTTCCAACAATAGCTGAATTTGCAAAGCTAGCGAGCACCAATTCCGTTTCTGTGGTGTTTGCTATAATCTTTGCTACCTGGTTAAAGGTGAAAAATAAAAAAAAATTCACTAGCGACAATTTAGCTTTTGCAACAGACCATTAAATATATTTAAGGCAATGGTATAAGAGAGTGTAGTTCTGTTCAGTTTGGACTTCAGTTTATCGCTAACCTTATCACAGGGACTTTGAAGCACTACAGCTGCATGCTAATCTTGGAATAAACTGACGATAGCAAATATTCCATCTTTGACGACGCCACATAAATGGAATAGGTACTAGCTAGCTTGATAGTAATGTTTGCTTTAGTTTGCGCGCTAGCTCTGCAAATTCAGCTAGTGTGTTGAACCCTGCAACATTAAAAAAATATATACATTGCTAAAGCGCGATTGACTGGATTAACCTCACGTCAGTTACGTACACTGAGTGCCTTTCTGACAGTAGATACGAGCCCTCTATTACCTTGCCAGCTAAAGAACTGGCAGTGGATCAAACCATTGTGAGGCAAAGGGCGGGGGGGTCGCAATCTTGTGAAACTTAAAAACGCGCTATTAAGTGTCTATAATCAGCACAAGTGCTTTCATTGCGTATTATTAATATTATTGAAATTACATAGTTATGTTTACAGTGATATATTGGGGGGGACAAATCATATTTTTCCCAGGATGGGGGGGTCGTGTCCCCCCCCGTCCCCCCTGGGATTTCCGCCTATGCTTTCATAAAAGATCTTCCCCCAGTTATCACCACCATCCATCCATCATAATACAGGGATGAGACATTCCTACAAAGTGACTTCCTCTTAACTTTGCTGTTCATAAGGCGGGTGAGGAAGTTAAATGGGTGCCTCCCACCACTTAGCTTTAGCATGACGGGATGCTATATTAACCAGCACCTCCATCAAAGAGCTAGCTACAGATGTATCTACTTGTAGGATTCTGGAGGGAGTAAACAGGACCTAGCTACAGCCCTTCCTGTCATTTGGGCCTGCTTACATGAGACACGCACTGCTCTTCCCTGGGGGGGGTTATTCATCTTCACTGCTGCAAACCTGCCCCTAGACTGAGGCTGTCCTAATATGGACACCATTCTACTCCCATTCATTATCCATTAATCCCACACCTCTGATCGAGAAGGCTATAGCTTCTCAATGAGTCCTTGTTGGAGAAAATTTACTTAATATAAGTTTTAAAGCTGTAATAGTTAATTGCAGCTAACAAAACGTCACCCTCCTGTGTTTTGGTAAAAATTTGAGGGAGGGGCCTGGAGAAATGTAACCAAATTCAAAGCGAGTGCTATGTATGCAAGGACTGACTATCCATGATATCCAAAGTATAGTTTTGAGGCTATACAGTGTTTAGTTTACTTTTACTTTGTTTACAAACATTGGAGTTAAGCTACCTGTAGCTTATATTTTGGCTTCTGGTTGGGTATCAAAGTGGAACTAGGCTCATTGAACATTTATATGTTGTATCATAACTTATCTATCATGACACTCTTAACCGCAGCAGGAAGCCTAAGAGCATTGGGCCAGTAACCGAAAGGTTGCTGGTTCGAATCCCAGAGCTGGCAAGGTGAAGAAAAAAATAATAATAATCTGCTGTTCTGCCCATGAGCAAGGCAGTTAACCCTCAACGACAACTGCTTCCCGGGTGCTGCTGATGTTGATTAAGGCAGCCCCCCGCACCTCTGATTCAGAGGGGTTTGAATGCATTGTTGTGCAACTCACTAGGTATCCCCTTTTCCTGCCTCTCGACACCTGTCACTCCAAATGCAGGTGCTCTCACATTACCTACCTACCATCTACGGAACATTGCCAGGTTAAGACATATGCTATCACGACCTGCAGCTCAGCGACTCATCCATGTCTTTATCCCGTCTGGACTATTGTAACAATCTTTTTATTTGGCGCATCTGCCAAGTCCCTAAACAGGCTACAATATGTCCAACTGTTCTGCACGTGTCCTCACCCATAACTCCCTCCACAAACTGGCTCCCCATATGCTCGCGCATCAACTACAAATTCCTGGTTCACACAAAGCTATCCACAACTCTGTGCCCAAGTACCTGTCTGACCTCATTCTATCCTCCTGCCCCACACGCACCCTTTGTTCCTATATGTCCGTCTCCCTTCAGCAGCCCTGCAGCACATACAAAAAATATTGGTGCCGGGGCTTTCAGTTGTGCGGCTCCGCTGCCGTGAAACGCACTTCCAGACACTATTAGGGCTGCAGAGACTGTCCTCCATTTAAGGCACAGCTCAAGACCATGCTGTTGAGAAAAGCTTTCAAGGACCTCTGCTAATTCTGTTCTCATGTCTTCTGGATCTGACAACACCTGTATATGGCTTTGATTGTCTGTTCTGGGTTGTTGGTGTTATTTTACATGTATTTATTATTATTGTCTTTACCATAGCTATACTGAACAATATTTTTTAAGACATGATTCATGAGCTGAAATAAAAGATCCCAGAAATTTACTATACACACATTGATTTGTTTACATCAATTTATAAAGCCCTTTTGACATCAGCCGATGTCACGAAGTGCTATACAGAAACCCAGCCTAAAACCCCAAACGGCAAGTAATGCAGATATAGCAGCACGGTGGCTAGGAAAAACTCCCTAGAAAGGCAGGAACCTAGAAAGAAACCTAAAGAGGAACCAGGCTCTGAGGGGCGGCCAGTGCTCTTCTGGCTGTGCTGGGTTGAGATTATAACAGTACATGGCCAAGATGTTCATAGATGACCAGCAATTAGTAAGCATTTCTCTTTTGCCAAGATAATCCATCCACCTGACAGGTGTGGCATATCAATAAGATGATTAAACGGCATGATCATTACACAGGCGCACCATGTTCTGGGGACAAAGCAGTTTTTCCACACAACACAATGCGACAGATGTCTCAAGTTGAGGGAGCTTGCAATTGGCATGCTGACTGGATGAATGTCCACCAGAGCTGTTGTCATTTTTGCTACCATAAACCGCCACCAACATCGTTATAGAGAATTTTGCAGTACGTCCTGCAGACCAAGTGTGGGCGAGAGGTTTGCTGATGTCAACGTTGTGAACAGTGCCCCGTGGTGGCGGGGTTAAGGTATGGGCAGGCATGAGCTACAGACAATGAACACAATTGCATTTTATTGATGGCAATTTGAAGGCACAGAGATACCGTGACGAAATCCTGAGTCCCATTGTCGTGCCATTCATCTGCCGCCATCACCTCATGTTTCAGCATGATATTGCATGGCCCCATGTCGCAAGGAATTGTACACATATCATGGAAGCTGAAAATGTCCCAGTTCTTCCATGGCCTGCATATTCACCAGACATGTCACCCATTGACCATGTTTGGGATGCTCTGGATTGATGTGTATGACAGCGTGTTCCAGTTCCCGCCAATATCCAGTAACTTCGCACAGCCTCTGAAGAGGAGTGGGACAATATTCCACAGGCCACAATCAACAGCCTGATCAACTCTATGCGAAGGAGATGTTGTGCTGCATGAAATGGTGGTCACACCAGAAACTGACTGGTTTTCTCATCCACGCCCCTACCTTTAAAAAAAGTTATCTGTGACCAACAGATGAATGTCTGTATTCCTAGTCATGTGAAATCCATAGATTAGGGCCTAAATAAATGTTTCACTTGACTGATTTCATTATGAACTGTAAAATCATTCAATTGTTGCATCTTGTGTTTTATAGTTTTGTTCATACATCCAATGGTTTCTGTGTTTTTTAGAAGAGAACAAGGTTGTATTCCGTACACACCAAATGCTAGAAAATGTACAAACGGAGGGACTACCTGAACTTGTACAATAAGACACGCTTGTTTTCATATCCATTGTACAATGTAGAGATACAGTAGTTGGAGAATGCAGCCCGCTGGACCTCTGACACTGGACTCCAGTCTCTGCAGCAGCAAGTAGCAGGCTCTCTCACCTTTCCTCATACCACAGCCAAGCAGCTCGCCTTACCCAGGTTGCTGTATCATACACAGCATGGACCAGCACACAGTAACGCTGTGCAGATATACACATGCAGCGGGTCCTCTTATTAGTCTGACACACACACTTTCTAGCGTTTGGTGTGTACGGAATACGACCTTGTTCTCTTACATCCACTGGTTTCTGTGTTTTTATATGTGAACAAAACTATAAAACACAATGAACCTGGAGTTCATTGACTCTCAAATAGTGGGAGGGGTCTCTCTCTCACACTCTCACTTAGCCTTACAAGAGGCAGCAAAATACATTCATTAGACTATTTAAATACTGCTAATTATAGCAAACATGCACTAAACACACCCACACACCCTGTAATCATGAATATAAACACATGGACTTCACTCAGAGCACCTTTGCTTCTCACATCTGCAACCCACTATGCCTTTTTCTTCTGTTAGAGCAATAAAATGATACTCTAAAGGATTTAGACATTTTAAGACAGGAGTGGAGAAATATTTCTTTCTTTCACCTCTTGAGAAAATAAGCAGCATTCTTACATAGGTATTTCTCTTGTCCAGATGGGATAGGGCAGAGTGATGGTGATTGCATCGTCTGTGGGTCTATTGGGGCGGTAAGCAAATTGAAGTGTGTCTAGGGTGTAAGGTGAAGGTGATATGATCCTTGACTAGTGTCTCAAACCCCTTCATGAWGACAGAAGTGAGGTCTACGGGGCGATAGTCGTTAAGTTACCTTTGTTCTTGGAGCCAAGAAGGCAATGGTGGTCATCTTGAAGCATGTGGGGACAGCAAACTGGGATAGGGAGAGATTGAATATGCCCGTAAACACACCAGCAAGCTGGTCTGCACATGCTCTGAGGACGTGGCTAAGGATGCTGTCTGGGCCGGCAGCCTTGCGAGGGTTAGCACGATTTAAATGTTTTACTCACATCGGCCATAGAGGAGGAGAGCCTACCGTCCTTGGTAGCGGGCCGCGTTGGTGGCATTGTTATCCTCAAAGCGTGCAAAGAATGTGTTTAGCCTGTCCGGAAGCAAGACGTCGGTCTCGGCGACATGGCTGGTTTTCCTTTTGTAGTCCTTGATTGTCTGTAGTCCCTGCCACATACGTCTCATGTCTGCGCCATTGATTTTCCGACTCTATACTGACGTTTAGTTTGTTAGATTAGTTATTCACTCCACAAAGCATACTGTTTTATATTCTGCCCTATTACCTGTATCCTTGCCATGATTAAATGCGGTGGTTCTCGCTTTCAGTTTCGCTCGAATGCTACCATCTATTCACGGTTTCTGGTTAGGGTAGTAGTTTTTAATAGTCACAGTGGGTACTACATCTCCTGTACACTTCCTTATAAACTCATTCACCGTATGTGTCTAGATTATTTTCGCAAGCTACCTAGAACATATCCCAGTCCACGTGATCAAAACAATCCTGAAGCGTGGGTTCCGATTGGTCAGACCGGCGTTGAATAGTACAAAGAACGGGCACTTCCTGTTTGAGTTTCTGCCTGTAGGGGGGGTGAGCAAGATGGAGTCGTGGTCAGATTTGCCTAAAGGAGAGCAGGGGGAGGGCCTTGTAAGCATTCTGGAAGTTTGAATAGCAATAGTCGTAAGTCTTAGTAGCGTGAGTAGGACTGTTGATAACTTCGGCAGCCTAGTCCTCAGATTTGCTTTGTTAAAATCCCCTGCTACAATAAATGCAGCCTCAGGATCTGTGGTTTCCAGTGAAGTTCTTTTGAGGGCCGTCGGTTTCGGCTTGAAGTGGTATGTAAACGGCCGTGGCGACGACGGAGAATTCTCTTGAGATAATATGGTTGCCATTTAATTGTGAGGTGTTCTAGGTCGGGTGAACAAAGCGCTTGAGTTCCTGTATGTTCCTAGAATTACACCATGAGTCGTTAATCATAAAACGCACCTGTCTGCCCTTCTGCTTCCCGGGGAGCTATTTATTCCTCAAGGCGCAATTTACTGAGAATCCTGCTGGGTTTACCGACTCCGACAGAGTATCCTGAGAGCCATGTTTACATGATACAAAGTATTTTACAGGCCCCGATGTCTCTGGAAAGAAATCCTTGCTCTAAGCTCATCAACTTTGTTATCCAAAGACTGAACATTAGCGAGTAATATACTCTGAAGCGGTGGGTGGTGTGCGTTCCTCCTACGTCGAACCAGCAGGCCGCCTCGAGTGCCTCTCCTCCGCCGGCGACGTTTTGGGTCAGCCTCTGGAATAAGTTCAATTGCTCTGGGGGAGTGAACAAAGGATCTGCTCCAGGGAAGTCATATTCCTGGTCATAATGCTGGTAGTTCTGGTGAGTTACCGTCGCTCTAATATCCAATAGTTCTTCCCGGCTGTAAGTAATGACACACATTTTCTGAGCTAATAATGTAAAAAATAATACACAACAAAATACTGCAAAGTTTCTTAAGAGCTAGTCGCGATGCTGCCATCTCTTTCCACTGTTTTGGAGTTCTTGCCTTTCCTCCCCGGTCCCTAAACAAACCAGACAACTTTACCGGTGTTAACTAGATTGCTAATGCATTCATTCTATTGATGTGAGACATTTATTCTGGTGAGCACGACTTTTATTTTTAGTCTTCTGGGGCTACAAGTTATGATAAACCGAATGTCGGAAATGTATAGTATGGCCTACCAAATGTTGGAAATTATAAGCAGAAACGTGTCTAAATTTAAGGGTGAAGGTAGCCAGTAGTAAATTAAATTAATTATAGTAGGCTAAATTATGGAATTATAGTGGATCGAACTGCGCAGGTAGCCTACTTTTTTTGAAGTGATGTTTGACAATCAGATGAACTACAATCACACAACACCCATGATCTGCACAGACCGTAAAAACAACAGTAAACGGGATAAGATGTTTACATGCCACAGTAACCAGTCTTTGATCAAGATATCCCAGGCATCTTATCCAGGTTTCTCATAACCGTGATACAAGCGTTTTCATGTTATTGTAAACGGGATTTGATGTGTATGTGTCAACTTGAAAACAGAATACTTGATATTGGTGTGCATGCAAACATGGTCATTGTTGTTTTAAGCCCATTGGTGCTCAGTGGCAGGTATCTGCTGCTTCCACCTGGTCATTTGGACACATTGCAGTCTGTCTCTGGCCATGTGGTTGTTATTGAGTAAATCTCCACTCAGTCAGAACAGGCAGTGGACTGGGCTGATTGGTGATTGGGCATTTTACAAAAATGTAGTCTGTTTGTTTTAGTCATTTTTATCATGTCAGTTATGTGAGAGATTGCTTCTGTGTTTGAGAATAAGATTAGGAGTTTAATCTATTGAATAATCAAAATTATACTGGTATCCTCGTGTTCTGATAACCCTGGGCTAAGAATTTGGAGTATGGCTAAAAGAATATGAACAATAATTTGGGAGTGGGAAGATCAGAAGTCCTATACAGACACACACATTACATTTCATACCACATGGACGCTCAACAGACACGCACTGAGAAGCTTACACACTCCCATGTGATAGTTAAACCCACATGCACACAAGCAGGCCCCATATGCAGGCACACATGCATGCAGTGACACACTGGATTGCGAGAAATGAAGATTGCACACAACTCTTTAAAATTGGAAATGTAATTTTATTGAAAGACGATATTGCAGTACCATAATATGAAATGATTACTCAAAACAAGTAACATTGATAGAGCTTCTCTTCCATTTGATTTACAAATAGTGATGAAGTCAATTTCTCCTCCACTTTGAGCCTGGAGAGATTGACATTCATGTTGTTTGCTCTCTGTGTACATCCAAGGACCAGCCGTGCTGCCATGTTCTGAATTTTTCTGAGTTCCTCTGTGGAACTTTCACATTTCTTACCAATTGCTGCAGCTGTACACAGCCCATCTGTAAATGCCCCATCCAACCAACTACCTACCTCATCCCCATATTTGTTTTTCTGCTCTTTTGCACACCAGTATTTCTACTTGCACATCCTCATCTGCACATATCACTCCAGTGTAAATTGTAATTACTTTGCCACTATTGGCCTATTTATTGCCTTACCTCCATTTTCTCACACTGTATACAGATTTTTCTATTGTGTTATTGACTGTAAATTTGTTTATCCAATGTGTAACTCTGTTTTTGTCGCACTGCTTTGCTTTATCTTGGCCAAGTCGCAGTTGTAAATCAGAACTTGTTCTCAACTGGCCTACCTGGTTAAATAAAGGTGAAATAAAATAGTGGCACCTGACCACACGACTGAACAGTAGTCCAGGTGTGACAAAACTAGAGCCTGTAGGATTTGCCTTGTTGATAGTGCTGTCAAGAGGTAGAGCAGTGCTTTATTATGGACAGACTTCTCCAAATCTTAGCTACTGTTGTATCAATATGTTTTGACCGTGAGTTTACAATCAAGGGTTACTCCAAGCAGTTTAGTCACCTCAACTTGCTCAATTTCCACATTATTTATTACAATATTTAGTTGAGGTTTAAGGTTTAGTGAATTATTTGTAGCATTCAGGGCAGTTAGAGGGACATAAATTGGGTTACTTACATTGTCTACCAATGCCCCTGGTATAATGTACATTTGCTTAAGCATTATGATGACTCAGCGACACAATGGTAGAGATTAACAGAGCTGGGCTTGGGTCATTGATTAATCATTGTCTCAATGCAGCCTTATGCTGTGAAAGGATCCAGGAACGCAAATGATTTGGGTGGATCCCATCCTCCTTAAAACGTGTTTTGTTTCCAAAAGGTATCGAAATTGTCAACAAAAGCCAGGTTTTAGCTAGCTGGCTCACAAGCAAGGGATAAGAACGTTGGCATTGAGCATGACAACGGAACATTAAAGAACAAATATCGTTCATGAATATCAAGCTAAACTGAACCAACGACTGGGTTGCGTCTCTAGCAACCAAAATATAAGAGTATGAATTTTTCTTATACACTGAACAAAAATATTTATTTCTCAATTTTGTGCACAATTTGTTTACATTCCTGTTAATGAGCATTTTATTATTTTGTCAAGATAATCCATCCACCTGGCAGGTGTGGCATAGCAATAAGCTGATAAAATGGCCTGATCATTACACCGGTGCACCTTGTGCTGGGGCAATAGAAGGCAACTCTAAAATGTGCAGTTTTGTCACACAACACAATGCCACAGATGTCTCAAGATTTGAGGGAGCGTGCAATTGGCATGCTGACAGCAGGAATGATTTGATGTCCACCAGAGCTGTTGCTAAACAATTCATGTTAATTTCTCTACCGTAAGCCGCCTCAACATCGTTTTAGAGAATTTGACAGTACGTCTGATTGGCTGGGCCTGGCTCCCCAGTGGCTGCGACCCTGCCCATTTTTTTAAGGTGACATCCATAGATTAGGGCCTAATTAATTTTAATTGACTTTCCTTATATGGACAGTAATTTAACAAAAACTTTGCGTTTTTATATTTTTATTCAGTATAAATGAGTGTTTTATTTCTAATGGTAAACGTTGACTTAGTGTTGGTTCTGTACATTACCATAGTTGCCAAAGAAAGCAATATGAAAACGCATTTACCTGTAGAAATACTATTTTTCGTTGATATTTTTGGGAGTGCACTGAGTGCGCTCTCGGCGTTCATATATTCAGGTGGTGTGTGGGGGGGATGCGGTTGTGTGTGTGTGTGGGGGGGGGATGCGGTTGTGGGAATACGGTGCTGGGTGGGGATGCGGAGGTGTGTGTTGCGGTAGAATGCTGTGGTTGTGGGTGGGGATGCGGCGGTGTGTGAGTGGGGATGCGGTGGTGTGTGTTTGTGGGGATGCGGTAGTGTGGGGACGTGTGGTAGTGCAGGGTGTGTTTATGGGATGGCCGCATCCCACCCCCACGGCCGTGTGTGGGGGGGGTTGTTGTGTGTGGGGGGGAAATGCGGCGGTGGTGTGTGGGGGGTGTGTGTGTGGGGGGGATGCAGGTGGGTGTGTGTGGGGGGGATGCTGGTGTGTGTGTGTGTGTGTGTGTGTGTGTGTGTGGATGCAGCTGTGTGGGATGTGGCTGTATGCGGGGATGCGGTGGTGTGTGTGTTGGGGGATGCTGCTCTGTGTGGGGGGGGGGGGGGGTGGCGGGGATGTGTGTGTGTGGGGATGTTGTGTGTGTGGGGGGATGCTATTGTGTGTGTGGGGGGGGGGGCGTGCGCGGGATGTGTGGTTGGGAGGGTGCGCTGAGTGGACCATGGACTGAATATACTTACTCGTTTTGGCCAAGCTGGTGCACCAGACGGGTGGAGATTGATCCACTTCCCTTTTTTCCCCTCCATTTTTTTTTTTTATTCCACATTTGATCTACTTCCAACTGGACAAATAAGTGCTGCCTCTAGTCCATTTCTACCACTCTGCTTCAATGACATCATGAGATGTCTTTATTTTTTACTATGTGGGTTAGTTGCTGTGACTTGTTGGGACCAAGTGACCATCTAGCATGGGGTTTGTTGTTATGAAAACCTCCCCAAGTGCTTGTCTGTTTGTATTTTTTCCCATCTTTGGTTGGTAGGAACAATTGTTTCATGATGTGGGTTGTGCGCAAAGTGGATGTCTCCATGAGCTGTGGTTGGCAAGCCTATGATGGCTTATTATTGGTTCCAATAGCTCTGGAAGAGAGCGTCAAATAAGTTTTTTTGTCTTTGCAAATTGTTTCCATGTGTCCCTACTAAGCATTGTCATTTTTTGTTTTCATAGCTGTTTTTTTACAGTATGAGGAATCTCGTGAAGTAGATTTCTTGAAGGGTGACACATTTTGCACTGACAATCAAATTAAATGTGGCTTGTCAACATTTTGACTTGGCAAGTGTCAGTCTTTTTGTTTTGATATGAAAGTGGACTGTAAATGTGATTGATTGCCTCTGTGTCCACCTATAATAGATCTGAGAGAAGACGTTTTGATATGACATGTTTTAAGTGCTTGTCAACAAGCCACAACCGCTACAGCTTTTCCTTATCAAAACTTGTATCTTGAGAAACTACAAAAATAAACATGCTTGCAGTGTGTGAAACAAAAGCTTAGCAGGTTATCATTTCAAACACAGCTTGGGAAAAGCATGTCTTATTGTTTTTTCCATTCTGCCAGAAACAATTACAAAACGCAGGGGCTTTTCAATCTATTAAGCCAGATAATCACAACCACACTCGGACAGGTTCCTTAAGTAAGTACTCTGTTTTTCCCCTCCCCCTCTCCGTCCTCCAGGTGTGCTGGCCCAGATCCAGATGCCCCAGAGTATCATGAAGGTGATCGAAGGTCAGAAGGTGGTGCTGCAGGCCTGGTACAGCACCAGCTACAGCATCGGCAAGAACACCGTCCTCTGGAACTTTGTAGCCAATAACTCTCAACTGGTGAGTGTTTGGGCTCTGTTATGTTCTGTGTGTGGTGCCTTTAGCATCTGTGCTGATTGTCTGACGATTTAGGGCCGTTCTTACTTGAGACGTGTACAGTAACTTGAACTTTCGCACCAAACATTAAGGCAATGGCATATTTGTGCATCTTAAGTTGGGATGTGTGAAGATCCCTTTGATCATGCAGTGGTCATGATTAGTCTGTGACATCCTAAGGCTACAATATAATGTCCCAGAGGCCAGTAAGGTACCTGCATTAGCTCTGCATACCAGTTAAATACTTTTTAAAAATTATTTTTATTTAACCTTTATTTAAGTTGGTTTGGGACTCCCAATCACGGCCGGATGTGATACAGCCTGGATTCGAACCAGGTACTATAGTGACACCTCTTGCACTGAGATTCAGTGTCTTAGACCGCTGCGCCACTCGGGAGCCCAGAAGTACTTTATACATGGAAGTTTATTTTTTGTAAAAATTTATAAAATCTGTAATATGACTTTTGTAAGTTGAACTTGAAATGATGAATGTATTTAATTTTGTTAGGGTTTGTTTTAATGTTTAACTCAGACTTCTGTGATAATTATCATTTGTCTGTTGATTATTACAGATAATGTGTTTGCTGTTTTGTGCAATTTTTGCTCAAAAGCTCCCAACTACCAGAGTGCCAAGTCTAGGACCAAAAGGCTCCTCAACAGCTTCTACCCCCAAGCCATAAGACTGCTGAACAATTAATAAAATTGCCACCGGACAATTGACATTGACAACCCCCCCCCCCCCCCGCCCCCCCACCCCCCCCACCCCCACACATACCATACAACATGTATATAGCCTCCACACTGACTCGGTACCGGTGCCCCCTGTATATAGCCTCGTTATTGTTATTCTCATTGTGTTACTTTGTATTATTACTTTTTATTTTAGTCTACTTGGTGAATATTTTCGAAACTCTTCTTGAACTGCACTGTTGGTTAAGGGCTTGTAAGTAAGCATTTCACGGTAAAGTCTACCCTTGTTGTATTCGGCGCTTGTGACAAATTAAGTTTGATTTGAACTACAACTGAAAATCTTTCTTGCTTGGCCATCTGTGGCGGAACGTGGGGGAATATTATCATGAAGGATGTTGACTGCTGTTAATCTGGCAAAGCTCTTCCTTCGGAAACCCTCAGAAATGAGTCTAATAAAATGCTTAGCACTCCATCTTTCCAATGTATTTTACCCCTGCTTGAAAATGCATAAATATAAAATAGCTTGTTTTTGGCTTTTTCCGACTAACATTTCAGAAAATTAGGCCATCAAGTGATACGACTCTAAACCACTTGAGAGGTGGTTTAGGGGTTAGGTTGGGGTTAACCCTTTACAAAACAAAAACAAATGAAGCTTGTGAAAGCGGGCAGTTGGCCATAAGGCTCTCATCTGACTTGGATCTTCAAACTTGCATCCACAGACAGTACTATCTAGGGACGTGCATGGGCTTATATTTGCTAATCACAGATTTGTTTTACAGTAGTATACAGATGGACCAAGTCCCAAAGGGGAAAAACAAAGACAAAAAAATCCAGTTTGAGTCTAGTAGTTACCACTCCACTACAGTAGCACTCACCAACAGTAGATTGGGAGGTTGCAGTTGTTGGTGCTTTGGCTAAAGGCCCAGTCATGGAGCGGTAGTCGGATTTAACTACGGAATGTCTGAGTTGTGAGCCTTTATCTCAACTCTGAATCAGACTTCGTCTTTAGCTCCAAATGATAATTCTGTCTTGCTTGTTTGCATAATGATCTATATGATATTTTAAAGTACTTTACTTCTATTCATACTCCAATGTACTCAATATTGCCTTATCATGGCTCTATTAAGAACATAACATTAGCTAAGAGAACCTCCTTAGTAATGGTAGACTACATGGTGTAAAATAAAGAAAAAGCTCAATTATTTTCTAGGGACCTTTTCAACAATCTTCATGGCTCTTGTCCCCCCCATCCAACCCACACAGATAATCTCCTACACCCTAGACTCAATTAGTTTAGGCAGCCCGCAGTTTGAGGAGCGAGCCGGCTTCACAGCCACCATGCCCTCGGCCAACCTCTCTCTGTACATCAACAACACGAAGGAGTCAGACTCGGGACGCTACTTCTGCCAGGTCATCATCCCCGGGGCCCAGGGCTTGACCGGGGAACTTGTCCTCGACGTCATTGGTAAGGACGAGGAGACCCCTTATGTAGTTCTTGTAGTCATGCAGTACGCCATCTGTGTATTCTTATGAGCTGTACATGTAGAATGAGGCATGCATGTACGTATACAGTGTCATCAAAGTATTCATACCCCTTGACTTATTCAAAATGTTACAGCCTGAATTAAAAATGGATGAAATTGACTGACTGCTTTCGCTCACCCATCTACACACAATACCCCATAATGGCAAAGTGAAAACATGTTTTTAGGAAAGTTTGCTAATTTATTGAAAGTGAAATACAGCAATTGAATTTCCATAAGTATTCACATACCTTTGCTATGACACTCCATATTGAGCTCGGGTGCATCCTATTTCCTTTGATCATCCTTGACGTCACTAGAACTTGATTGGAGTACACCTGTGGCCAATTCAATTGTTTGAACATGATTTAGAAAGATACATACCTTTCTACAGTATATAAGGTCCCACAGTTGACAGTGTATGTCAGAGCAGAAACTATACCATGAAGTCCAAGGAACTGGCCACAGATCTCCAAGATTGGTACTGTATGCCTCATCACAATTCTGTCAAAGTTTGGACACCAACTCATTCAATGGTTTTTCTTTATGTTTTACATTGTATAATATAGTGAAGACATCAAACTATGAAATAACACACATGGAATCATGTCGTAAGCAAAAAAGTGTTAAACAAATCAAAATATTTTATATTTGAGTTTCTTCAAAGTAGCGGTGATGACCGCTTTGCACACTTTTGGCATGATCTCAACCAGTTTCACCTGGAATGCTTTCCCAACCGTTTTGAAGGAGTTCCCACAAATGCTGAGCACTTGTCGGGAGCTTTTCATTCATTCCGAGGTCCAACTCAACCTAATTGAGATGGTTTGGGATGAGGTCGGGTGATTGTGGAGGCCAGGTCATCTGAGGCCAGGTCAAAATGCTCCATCACTCTCCTTCTTGGTCAAATAGTCCTTACACAGCCTGGAGGGGGTGTTTTGGGTCATTGTCCTGTAGAAAAACAAATGATAGTCCCGCTAAGCGCAAACCAGATAGGATGGTGTATCGCTGCAGAATGCTGTGGTAGCCATGCTGGTTAAATTAGACAGTTTCACCAGCAAAGCACCATCACACCTCCTCCATGCTTCACGATGGTAACCACACATGTGGAGATCATCCATTCACCTACTCTGCGTCTCACAAAGACACGGCGGTTGGAACCAGAAATGTGGACTCATCAGACCAAAGGACAGATTTCCACCGGTCTAATGTTCATTGCTCGTGTTTCATGGCACAAGTACGTCTCTTCTTATTATTGGTGTCCTTTTAGTAGTGGTTTCTTTGCAGCAATTCAACTATGAAGGCCTGATTTATGCAGTCTCTGAACTGTTGATGTCTTTTAGCCAGTTGCACCCTGTGGTTCAGGGTGCAACTGAGCTGGCCGTCCGAACCTGTGGTTCTAGAGCTGGCCGTCCGACCAAACTGAGCAACCAGGCAAGAAGAACATTAGTCAGGGAGGTGACCAAGAGCCCAATGACCACTGACAACTACAAAGTTCCTTGGCTGAGATGGGAGAACCTGACAGAAGGACAACCGTATCTGCAGCACTTCACCAATCTGGGCTTTATGGGAGTGGCCAGACGGAAGCCACTCCTGAGAAAATGGCATATCGCAGCACACCTGGATTTTGCAAAAAGGCAAGTGAAAGACACTGAGCGTAAGGCAAAAGATTGTCTGAAGAGACAAAAATTGAACTCTTTGGCCTGAATGCAAAGGGCTATGTCTTGAGAACCAGGCACAGCTCATCACCTGTCAAACACCATCCCTTCCGTGAAGCATGGGAAGGCTTTTCATCAGAGGCAGGAATTGGGAGACTGGATAGAGGGAACAATGAATGGAGACAAATATAGGCAAATCCTTGATGAAAACCTGCTTCAGAGTGCAAACTACCTTAGACTGGGGTGAATATTTACATTCCAACAGGACAATGACCCCAAGCATAGAGCCAAAGCAATGCTGGAATGGCTTCAGAACAAGAATGTGAAAGTCCTTGATTGACCCAGACAATGCCCAGTCTTGAATCCCATTGAAAATCTGTGGAAGATTTGAAGATTGCTGTTCACCGCCACACCCCATCTAACTTACAGATTTTCTCAAGCTCTGTTAAGGAAGAATGGGAGAAAATTGCAAAATACAGATGTGCAAAGCTGATACAGACATACCCAAGATGATTCAAAGTTGTAATCGGCGCCAAAGGTGCTTCTACAAAGTATTTACTCAGGTGTGAATACTTATCTAAATGAGATATTTCTCTCTAATTTTCAGTACATTTGCTAACTTGTATCAATTTTGAATTCCGTCTGTAACCCAACAAAATGTGGAATAAGTCAAGGGGTATGAATACTTTCTGAAAGCACTGTATATGATCAAATGCTGATAAGACACACACACACACACACACACACTTACAGATGTGCTCTACTTGCACATAAACCCGCATACAGTACATGCGCACCCGCATACCTGTACACACGTTCCTGTATGTATCTTAACACAATAGTTTCACTGTTTGCCACTACCCTAAATCCTTAACATTCTTCTATCTATCATTATTCAAATACTGTAACTTAGCATCTCATCACAAATGTTCAACCTCTCTCCTATATCTCAGTCCCTCCTGCTGTCCCAGAGTGCGCTCTGTCGGGGAAGCCAGTTCTGAAAGGCAACGTCACACTGAGCTGCAAGTCCAAGTCAGGCAAGCCCATCCCCATGTACAAGTGGCAGAAGACCAGCCCCACGTCTGAAGTCTTCTTCTCTCCCATGCTCAGTGAGTAACTAACTGCAGTCTGACATCTGAAACACGGAGGTCTAACTTTATTAACCAACATCATAAGCAAAACCTTTTGTTTACTCAAATAGTGTATTTATTGTAAATGTACTGTATTTCAGGGAGAGCTTGCTCTCTTTCTGCAATTTGATAAGACTTTGAGTACTGTAATAGTATGTCGTTCAACCAAGTTGTTGTGCACACGTAATGTGAGTTGCTCTGGATAAGAAATGTACACAGTATATACCATAAGCAAATGTAATGACAAAGCAGAGGGTATAATTTTGCCAATGGCAAAGGGATTTTGAAAAAGTTCAATTTGAATTGAGGCAATCAGGTCTCACTTTACGTTAGGTGTCCTAAAGTTACAGGTATTATTTCACTTAGAACTCACTGTATCACAATTCCAGTGGGTCAGAAGTTTACATACACTAAGTACACTGTGCCTTTAAACAGCTTGGAAAATTCCAGAAAATTGTCTTGGCTTTAGAAGCTTCTGATAGGCTATTGACATAATTTGAGTCAATTGGAGATGTATTTGGCCTACCTTAAAACTCAGTGCCTCTTTGCTTGACATCATGAGAAAATCTAAAGAAATCAGCCAAGACCTCAGAATTTGTTTTAGACCTCCAAGTCTGGTTCATCCTTGGGAGCAATTTCCAAACGCCTGAAACAATAGTACACAAGTATAAACACCATGGGACCACGCAGCCATCATACAGCTCAGGAAGGAGACGTGTTCCGTCTCCTGGAGATGAATGTACTTTGGTGCAAATCAATTTCAGAACAACAATGGGTACAAAGTATCTATATCCACAGTAAAACAAGTCCTATATCGACATATTTTTTTTTTTTTTTTTATTTAACCTTTATTTAACCAGGTAGGCAAATTGAGAACACGTTCTCATTTACAATTGCGACCTGGCCAAGATAAAGCAAAGCAGTTCGACACATACAACAACACATAGTTACACATGGAGTAAAACAAACATATAGTCAATGATACAGTGAAAAAAAATAAGTCTATATACAATGTGAGCAAGTGAGGTGAGATAAGGGAGGTGAAGGCAAACAAATATATGTATAAATAAATAAAAATATAAAAAGGCAATGGTGGCGAAGTAAATACAACACAGCAAGTAAAATAAAAACTAAAAACACTGGAATGGTTGGTTTGCAGTGGAAGAAAGCGCAAAGTAGAGACAGAAATAATGGGGTGCAAAGGAGCAAAATAAATAAATACAGTAGGTAAAGAGGTAGTTGTTTGGGCTAAATTATRGATAGATAGATAGATATCTTGAAAGGACGCTCAGCAAGGAAGAAGCCACTGCTCCAAAACCTCCATAAAAAGCCAGACTACGCTTTGCAACAGCACATGGGGACAAAGATCATACTTTTTGGAGAAATGTCCTTTGGTCTGATGAAACAAAAATATAACTGTTTGGCCATAATGACCACTGTTATGTTTGGAGGAAAAAGGGGGAGGCTTTCAAGCTGAAGAACACCATCCCAACCGTGAAGCACGGGGGTGGCAGTATCATGTTGTGGGGGTGCTTTGCTGCAGGAGGGACTGTGCACTTCACAAAATAGATGGCATCATGAGGAGCAAAACGATGTGGATATATTGAAGCAACATCAAGACATCAGTCAGGAAGTTAAAGCTTGGTCGCAAATGGGTCTTCCAAATGGATAATGATCCCAAGCATACTTCCAAAGTTGTGGCAAAATGGCTTCAGGACAACGAAGTCAAGGTATTGGAGTGGCCATCACAAAGCCCTGACCTCAATCCTGTAGACAATTTGTGGGCAGAACTGAAAAAGCGTGTGCGAGCATGGAAGCCTACAAACCTGACTCAGTTACACCAGATCTGTCAGGAGGAATGGACCAACATTCACCCAACTTGTTGTGGAAGGCTACCCAAAACGTTTGACCCAAGTTAAACAATTTTAAAGGCAATGCTACCAAATACTGTGTATGTAAACTTCTGACCCACTGGGAATGTGATGAAAGAAATAAAAGCTGAAATAAATCCTCTACTATTATTCTGACATTTCACTTTCTTAAAATAAATTGGTGATCCTAACTGATATAAGACAGGGGATTTTTACTAGGATTAAATGTCAGGAATTGTGAAAAACTGAGTGTTAATATATTTGGCTAAGGTGTGTGTAAACTTCCGACTTCAACTGTATCTATGTGGATTTAAGGACTCTTAATGTGAAATGGAACGGGCAATCAAAAGGATTGTGCATAAACAAATCAGAGTTTCAGTAGGCATAGCCGTGTCATTGTTCTGTTTTTGTTTTGACTTTAGCAGATGTTAATGCGAGTGTAGCTAAATGCTTGTGCTTCTAGTTCCGACAATGCAGTAATAACCAACGAGTAAACTAACCTAACAATTCCACAACTACTACCTTATACACACACACAAGTGTAAAGGGATAAAGAATATGTACATAAAGATATATGAATGAGTGATGGTACAGAACAGCATAGGCAAGATGCAGTAGATGGTATAGAGTACAGTATATACATATACATATGAGATGAGTAATGTAGGGTATGTAAACATTATATTAAGTGGCATTGTTTAAAGTGGCTAGTGATACATTTTTACATACATTTCCATCAATTCCCATTATTAAAGTGGCTGGAGTTGAGTCAGTATGTTGGCAGCGGCCACTAAATGTTAGTGTTGGCTGTTTAACAGTCTGATGGCCTTGAGATAGAAGCTGTTTTTCAGTCTCTCGGCCCCTGCTTTGATGCACCTGTACTGACCTCGCCKTCTGGATGATAGCGGGGTGAACAGGTAGTGGCTCGGGTGGTTGTTGTCCTTGATGATCTTTATGGCCTTCCTGTGACATCCTAGTAGGCTCATGGTTCTCACCCCCTTCCATAGACTCACACAGTAATTATGACAACTTCCGGAGGACATCCTTCAACCTATCAGAGCTCTTGCAGCATAACTGACATGTTGTCTGCCCAATTTTTAAAGGATCAGAGAATGAATGTAGTGCTGAAAGCATAAGCTACAGCTAGCTAGCATTGCAGTGCATAAAATGTGAGTAGTTGACTCAGAGAGAGAGAAGACAATAGTTTAACAGTTTTGAACAAATTAAATTTATTCAAAAATGAAGGAGAAGTGAGATTTGCTTTTACACTTTCACTTAGCTAGCGAATTCAGTGAGCTAATTTCGCCTACTCAAAGTCCTGGAGTGAAGGATGCTATGTTAGCTAGCTGGCTATGGCTATCCAACACTGGAACTCTTCCAAGTAAGCTTTTGGTTTTATTAATTTATTGCCACGAGACCCACCTGTGTAACTGCTTGCTGCTGACTGTACACTGTACTGCATGATTGTATGTGGTTTACTAGAGCATTAGTTTTAGTAGCTATGTTGACTGACGTTAATATGGTGACAACGATGTAGGCGGTTTATAGAGGTTATAATATGACGGTTTGGCTTGGAAAAGTTTTTTTTCCGGCTGGTCACAGAAAGCTGATGTGTTGTGCACTGAAGTCCACAAGCGAATTGAAAAGGTGAGAGAAGGAATAAAACGACCAAAGGGATTATGCTGTTATGTGACTGCTATGAAAGTGAACTGTATTTGCGTGTGATCAGGGGTGTATTCATTCTGTTGAATTTTTTTTTAAACATTTACCTACCGAAACGGGGATTAACATACCTGAATTTGTCCAATAGAAAATCTAGTTTGCACACCCTAGATCAGCTAGATGCAGGGAAGAGTGCAAGGTGGTTTTGAATGAGTCAATGTCTGTCACCTTGATTGCTCAAATGTACCTCGACCTGTGCACCTACCTATGTTGTAAACTTTAATTCATAAGCTAGGTTGTAGCAACCTCATGATAGGTATAGGGAAAATTAGTGTCATGTAGAAGCCTAAACCTATCGATGTTACGTTGAGCTAGGTGAATGGAATATGAATGACAGTCATCCAATATGCTGTAATAGAAATAAGGCCATGCTTATACAAATAATCATCCTCCCTAAACGGCACGACCACCACTGATGGGTGTGTGTGTGTTACAGATGAGAAGACAGGCACCCTGAAGCTGAGCAACCTGAGCAGCAACATGTCGGGGAAGTACGTGTGTTTGGCCAGCAACACGGCCGGCACAGAGAGATGCTACATCAACCTGGAGGTCATCACCTGTACGTACTTTTATAGTGCAACACTGGACACACACGACTCACTGTACACTATGTGGGCCAGTCAGAATGTAGAGAAATGTGCCTCCTAAAACAGTTGGCACCTGGTGCGTGAAACGGCTTTGATAACCAGAGCATGCAGATATCCAGAGTAAGTAATTAAGAATGCATTTTAATTGGGACTGATTCACTGCCCTCACTTATATTGAGTTTTCCTTCATCTAATGTGCACTTAAAAAACAAATGATAGTCACACTAAGTGCAAACCAGATGGGATGGCGTATCGCTGCAGAACACTGTGGTAGCCATGCTGGGTAAGTGTGCCTTGAATTCTAAATAAATCAGACAGTGTCACCAGCAAGCACCATCACACCACCTCCTCCATGCTTCACAGTGGGAACCACACATGCGGAGATCCGGTCACCTACTCTGCGTCTCACAAAGACACGGCGGTTGGAACCAAAAATCTCAAATTTGGACTCATCAGACCAAAGGACAGATTTCCACTGGTCTAATGTCCATTGCTCGTGTTTTGTGGCCAAAGCAAGTCTCTTCTTCTTATTGGTGTCCTTTAGTAGTGGTTTCTTTGCAGCAATTCGACCATGAAGGTCTGATTCACACAGTCTCTTCTGAACAGTGGATGTTGTGTCTGTTACTTGAACTCTGTGAAGCGTTTATTTGTGCTGCAATTTCTGAGGCTGGTAACTCTAATGAACTTATCCTCTGCAGCAGAAGGAACTCTGGGTCTTCCTTTCCTGTGGCGGTCCTGAGTGCCAGTTTCATCATAGTGCTTGATGTTTTTTGACACTGCACTTGAAACTTTCAAAGATGTTGAAATCTTCTGGATTGACTGACCTTCATGTCTTAAAGTAATGATGGTCTGTCTTTTCTCTTTGCTTATTTGAGCTGTTCTTGCCATGATATGGACTTGCTATTTTACCAAATAGGGCTATCTTCTGTATACCACCCCTACCTTGTCACAACTGATTGGCTCAAACGCATTAAGAAGGAAAGAAATTCCACAAATTAACTTTTAACAAGGCACACCTGTTAATTGAAATGCTTTCCTGGTGACTACCTCATGAAGCTGGTTGAGAGAATGCCAAGAGTGTACAAAGCTGTCAAGGCAGGGTGGTGTACTTGGAAGTATCTAAAATATGAAATACATTTTGACTTAAGACTTTTTGGTTACTACATGATTCCATATGTGTTATTACATAGTTTTGATGTCTACAATGTAGAAAATAGTAAAAATAAACCCTTGAATGAGTAGGTGTGTCAACTTTTGACTGGTACTGTATACACACACCACACACGGTGTGTCTGTATGTGTCAATTCCTACACTTGGTAGCTATCTCTTTCTGTTATCTATTACCACCTAACATTTCTTTCCTTAAAGTTTTCTGGGAGACTACAGTGTATAAAATAGGACAAAAAATGCAATTAAGCTTCTTTAAATTTGGTGGAAAAGGGACATTGGTTGGTGCTACTCTGTAAATTAAATGAGCTGGGTATTGAGTGAATGTAAGAACAAAACTAATGTACAAATAACATGATGCTGCTGTAGTTTTATCTTTTGGACTGCAAAGGGTAAATTACTACAGCATCTAAACAGTGTATTTATTTCATTTTCCCTGGAGAGTGAAGGTACTATACCACAGATCTGTAGTGCAAGTGTGTTTTAATGTTGTGTGTTTCCCCAGCGACCAACGCAGGGATGATTGCTGGGGCCACGGTGGGCTCGGTGCTGGGCTTAATCTTCATCATCCTCTTCCTCGTTGGTCTCCTGAGGAGAAGGAGAGACTCTGAGGAGGACCTGGCCAATGACATCAAGTTAGATTCACCTTCACGTGTGTGTGTGTGTGTGTGTGTGTGTGTGTGCACATATTAGTATACTATACAAAGAACATACCGTATGTATACTGTTATATACCTGTGACATGAAGGTGCGTGTATGCCAAATGGATGTCAGCCAGTCTCTCACCCCTTTTCCTCCTCTCCACCCCCAGGGAGGACGCTCAGGCGCCCAAGCGCGTCTCGTGGGCCAAGAGCGGCGGCTCTGGCTCGGACGTGGTCTCCAAAAATGGCACACTCTCCTCCATCACCACCGCCAACAGGCCCCACCAGAGGGAGCCTTCTTCCCAGCTGTGTCCCCAGCGCCCTCCCTCTGACACCGCCTCCAACATCACTGCCACAGGCAGCGTCTCTGGCTACCGCCTCGGGCCGTGCCATGGAGCCTCCACACCCACACATGGCCACGCCCTGCCAGGCTACAGCTACAACACTGATACAACCCTGACCCGCGGACAACTGGCTAATTCTGCAGCCCCCTGTGCCAATGGTAGTCCCAGAACCCAGCACCCACAGACCTATACCCAGCCCCAGACAGCACGTCCGGCCCCACGCTCGCCACCTCTGCCCACTGTCGTGACCGCGTCCAACATTTCCCGCATGGGAGGGGTTCCCATCATGGTGCCAGCTCAGAACCAGGCCGGCTCACTGGTGTAGTGCCAGTCTGTCATGGTGCAGTGTCCTTTTACCCTTCAACTGTACTTACTCACATAGATTTTCATAAGGAAAAGATTCAGCTGCCACAAAGAGATAAGCTAACTCGAGGATTAAAGCTTGAATTGGCCATCGAAGATGGAGCGTATGACCTGCTCAAAATGCAGTGAGATCATTGGTAAGACCTTAAGAGATGGACTGTGTTGCTAAACAAGGCTAATTTATTTAATGAAGCATACGGAAGTACATTTTATTAAAATGTTTTTTATACTCCGTATGTATACAAAATATGTACAGATCTGGATTTCATACATTTTTGAAGTTTTTCGTATTTCTTCTATTGCACATTCAAGCAGTGTATTTTTTTACAAAGTTTTCCAGTGCAACTATTTAAGTCATCGGTCTTTATTTGACAAGATTGTATTCACTCTATCTATCACGTCCTACCAAGGCCATTGTATGATGTCACTTTCAAAACGGGGACTTGACAAGATGTCATGGCACACTGGCCTTAGATCCCCTGATTTTACTTCCTGCAGATGGATATGACAATGTAGATTATGAAGGACCAAATTAGTTTGAAGAACAGCATATTATTAATTTTATTCTATCTATTTTAACTTCTCAAATGAGTATATTAGTGTAAAAATATGGTGGACTACTGCTGAATACCTGCCTAGCATCATGCAGTGAAGAAAATGACTGGGCATACTAGATTGAACATTTGTTACTACATTTTCTAAATGCAAAGTACACTTTTTGCCTTTTCATGTAACTTGTTTCAAACTTCATGACAATTCTCTTTAGACACAGCTCTTAAAACGTAGGTCTTTTGCCACATAGGAATAGCTTTTCATATTATATAAAATACAATTTGACACATTTTGTCAATTACATAGAATTTAGCGACTAAGATGGTGGTTATATGGTTACACCATCGAGCTGTAATGATTTTGGATTGCTCTCTGCAAGGAAATTGTAAATAAGGTTTGCTTTCAATTGTATTGAGGCTGTTCATTAACACTTGTGACTGACTGGATACAAAAGCAGAGTTTCTACTTGTCAACATCCCAAGCCGACAACAAGTGAATTGATGGATATAGACCCAAATGGCGTCATATCAAATGAGTAAGATGAGGCACTTGTTTGAAACGAGGCATAAAAGACAAAATGTAAAATTTATCAATTTTTTACATTCAGCATAAATCTGTCAAAGGAAATATGGTATTCTTTCTAACAAAGACATCTACATACAGTACCAGTCAAACGTTTCGACACCTACTCATGCCAGGGTTTTTCTTCATTTTACTATGTTCTACATTGTAGAATAATAGTGAAGACATCAACGCTATGAAATAACACATATGGAATCATGTAGTAACCAAAAAAGTGTTAAACAAATCAAAATATATTTGAGATTCTTCAAAGTAGCCACCCTTTGCCTTGATGACAGCTTTGTATACTCTTGGCATTCTCTCAACCAGCTTCATGAGTTAGTCACCTGGAATGCATTTCAATTAACAGGTTTTCCTTGTTAAAAGTTAATTTGTGGAATTTCTTTCCTTAATGCGTTTGAGCCAATCAGTTGTATTGTTAAAAGGGGGGGGGTATACAGAAGATAACCCTATTTGGTAAAATAGCAAGTCCATATTATGGCACAAACAGCTCAAATAAGCAAAGAGAAATGACAGCCCATCATTACTTTAAGACATGCAGTCACAAAAACCATCAAACGCTATGATGAAACTGGCTCTCAAGGGGACTGCCACAGGAAAGGAAGACCCGGAGTTACCTCTGCTGTAGAGGATAAGTTCATTAGAGTTAACTGTACCTCAGATTGCAGCCCAAATAAATGCTTCACAGAGTTCAAGTAACAGACACATCTCAACATCAACTGTTCAGAGGAGAATGTGTGAATCAGGCCTTCATGGAAAATTGCTGCAATGAAACCACTACTAAAGGACACCAATAAGAAGAAAAGACTTGCTTTGGCCAAGGAACACAAGCAATGAACATTAGACTGGTGGAAATCTGTCCTTTGGTCTGATGAGTCCAAACCTGAGATTTTTGGTTCCAACTGCCGTGTCTCTGTGAGTCACAGAGTAGGTGAAGGGATGTTCTCTGCATGTGTGGTTCCCAACGTGAGGCATGGAGGAGGAGGTGTGGGGGTGCTTTGCTGGTGACACTGTGATTTATTTAGAATTCAAGGCACACTTAAACAGCATGGTTACCATAGCATTCTGCAGCGGTACACCATCCCATCTGGTTTGCGCTTAGTCCCACTATCATTTGTTTTTCAACAGGACAATTACCCAAAACACACCTCCAGGTGGTGTAAGGGTTATTTGACAAAGGAGAGTGATGGAGTGCTGCATCAGATGACCTGGCCTCCACAATCACCCAACCTCAACCTAATTGAGATGGTTAGATGAGATAGTCCACAGAGTGAAGGAAATGCAGCCAACAAGTGCTCAGCATATGTGGGAACTCCTTCAAGACTGTTGGAAAAGCATTCCTCATGAAGCTGGTTGAGTTAATGCCAAGAGTGTGCAAAGTGGTCAAGGCAAAGGGTGGCTACTTTGAAGAATCGAAAATATAAGATGTTTAACACTTTTTTTGGTTACAGGATTCCATATGTTATTTCATAGTGTTGATTTCTTCACTATTATTCTACAATGTAGAAAATAGTAAAAATAAAGAAAAACCCTTGAATGAGTAGGTGTCCAAACTTTTGACTGGTACTGTATATTTCCGGATGTTGTGTATCCCTGGGGTAAGTGAAGCTGCGGGACAGGGTAAATTCATCTGCATACAAATGTGTACTTAATGAAATAATACCACAACCTTTTTAAAACCATGTCTATCTTTATATCCCAAACTGAATTCAACACAATCACAATAGCGTTGTTTTATTTTAATCTTTTATCACTGACTTAGCACCTAACAAACGTTGTACTGTCACCTCATATCCCAGCGATAATGCCTTGCTTTGCGCCTCGGAAGGAGACACTTAAACTTGCCATTGGCTCAACTTACCCCAATGCAAACATTTTGACTAAATTAGCCCACACTGCTTCAAGGATGTACTTTCATACAAAGTTTAGGATCTCATATTGAAGATTATAGAGACTGCAGCTACTTTATAGAACAATATAAAAATGACCTATGGTTTCGATACAAGAATTATGACCCCTCTAACACAATAAATTGGACCTAACTTACCACTTTTTCCATGTGGTTTCTTCAGACTCCATGAAATTATGACCTCTTATATACCATTTGACCAAATATTTGTTGTGTATGATTTCCTAGAATCAACGTTGGCTCAATTTACCGTACCCCTTTTCCTGAACATCCAACTCTCCCTTATTGTTCAACGATGATTAGGTTCTGTTTTGTAGATATTATTGACTGCTACCAATCTGACCTTGCAATTCGATTTGATAAAGTGATTTGGCTATGTTGCTGATCAAACTACCCTCGAGTCAATCTGGTGTTATTTGATACCATTTACTTTTGCAAGACTACTGTCCAGTTTTTACTCTGTCTTGATTGATGTATTCAGACATGTTTATGTGTAGCAAGGTAATGTTGTAGGACCTAGGTTAGCCTAGGACTTAGGACCTAGGTTATGAACAAGCGATCCAAGAAACTAAATGTTGCACTTAAGACTACCCTTTAAATATGAAAAGGTTGAGGTTTGTGTCACTTTTTAAATTGGTGGACTGGTTCATATTAATGGCTGGATTGAAATTAATACAGTTTCAATGAAGCATGTCATTTTTGCTTCTAACCCTACCCTCAACATCAACCTCTATCACTTGAGAGTATATATTGTCAGTAAACTGGAGCAGAGAGAGACACTGTCTTGTGTCTGTTTTTATGAGCACAGAAGGTCTGGCTTGGGGAGAAAAAGACATATGCCAAAAAGGATTGTGTGTTTGTGTGTGTGCTGTAACTTTGAGTATGGCGACTTGCTCAGACTCAAAATAAGTGTATGTAGTAATCATCAACGGCAAATTATTTTGTATTAAAGGGAAAATATGAATACTGGCCTCTTATTTTGTGATATTGTAATGTATATGCATTGTAACACAGGAATAGAATTCAAAAAGAGAAATTAATTATATAAACGTTGAATGTTACAGAATAGTTTTTAAATACTAGCTTAGTTTTAACTGATTATGGAACAGACACACTGATGCCCAAGGTGGTGCAAATTTGTGCATATATGCTCAACCATAGACCACTATGTGCATGAGTTTCTTATACTTTTATGTATATGGAAAATAATTGTATCAATTTTATTAAAAGATTAATTGTGTGTAAAACATTTGTATAATTGTTTTATTTTACCTCCTGGAGAAGCATTACAATTGTATGATCCAATAACAACATCTCAAACAGGAAGAGTTAACAATATATTGTATGCAGATCCCAGTTGTGTGAAGGCTTACAAAATTATGGCCTTAATCTTGACATTGATGCATGATTTTATTAATCGAAAGTGGGTCACTATGTCACCACCCTGTGGCCTAAATAACTTTGCAGTTTGTGTTCATTGCAGAGGTTTTGAGTCCAGAACGAATCAGTGTCTGGGAAACAGACCTTCATTGCATTGTGTTGCCTCGATTCAGTCAGCAGAGAGGGGAGGGACAAAAAAAGCACTTCTGGCTCACAGTTTTAGGGTAGCATGTTTATTTGAACTTGTGATTAGCAATGTAGTATTCTCCTACATGGCTCAAAGGAATTCATAAAATGAGCCCATCTTATCATTGACAAACTCCATGATATAACTCCATGTGGCAGAATGGGGTGACACATACTCTATTCATTAAATATAAGTATAAAATGAACAAAACAGTATCATGATGACCTATATCAAATATAAGATCACAGTAAAAAATAAATGGTCAAAAGAGCACTGGATATTCAAACATCATTGGCTGAAATAACAAAAACCTTCAAATATACAGCACCTGTAATAAGCTACAGTGCTACCATGGCAGAAAAGATCAATAGCTTTTTTATTCAAATGAGTTAAGTTTGTTGAATAATGAGAGAACTGTTCAGTCCAAATTTCCTACATGTAAGTGAAACCCATCACTCCTCAATCTTAAAWWTTTTTTTTTTTAAACTTTACCCCTTTTTCTCCCCAATTTTGTGGTATCCAATTGGTAGTTACAGTCTTGTCTCATCGCTGCAACTCCTGTACGGACTCGGGAGAGGCGAAGGTCGAGAGCCGTGCGTCCTCCGAAACACGACCCTGCTAAGCCGTACTGCTTCTTGACACAATGCCCATTTAACCCGGGAAGCCAGCCTCACCGATGGGTCGGAGGAAACACCGTACACCTGGCGACCGTGTCAGTGTGCACTGCGCCCGGCCCGCCACAGGAGTCACTAGTGCGTGATGGGACAAGGACATCCCTGCCAGCCAAACCCTCCCCTAACCCGGACGACGCTGGGCCAATTGTGCGCCGCCCCATGGGTCTCCCGGTCGCAGCCGGCTGCGACAGAGCCTGGACTTGAACCCAGAACTCCTCTATAATCTTTACAATGTGACATTTGGGTCTACAGACAAAATGGCATCAGAACCAAACCCCTCTGGGCCTGAGGTACAGTGAAGTAAAACTTAGCCGTGTGAATATCTGATAACATCAAATCATCTCTGTAAAGATTGTTCAACAAAACAAACTCATCCCTGTATAACTGTGTGGTCACTGGACAGTATTTGCTTGTCATGCTCTGAATAGAGATCAGTTAGTCAGTTTGTCAGTGGGGGTACAGTGGCCCCATACAGTAGTATTCAGGAGACAGCCATTTTGGCTCTGGATGGATCTTAGTGTGCAGGAAGGACAAGGTGAGCTCAGCAAAAAGGAGTAGTTTTATTAGATGAGTAAGGTACAGTGTTTTAGATGGTAACGATCCATGGCTGACAATGAAAGCGGGGGGAGCTCATGCAGCTTGGACGGGTGGAGGGTTGCCAGATTGGAGAGTCCCCTCCGAAGTCTCCGTCAGACAGCAGCCCATGGCTTGAATTCTTTAAGTAGGACACAGCACTGGAGAATTTTTTTGTTGTTGTTAATTAGGGATACTTCAATCATCGTTATAATAATGATATGCTTTGTCAACTATCAAATTAGCTAAACGTTATCATTACCCTGTACAGCCCCATTTCACATGACATAAGTTCAGACAGGAAACTCACATTCATTTAACCATTTATTAGAAAATAGATGACAACACATGTGGTCTTGGCGTTAGGCTCTGCTCCTTCAGGGGAGATCACTGCCAGAGCCATGTGTCCATTAGTGCCATTAGAATACAGGCAGTGAGCGAGATATACCAATCTCCCTGACGGGAACAAAAGCAGAACCATACAGCTGGAGGCTGGGGTGGTAGTAAGTAGGCTAGCAAAAAACAGACAATAAATAGCAGGTGGGAACAATGGCTGCAGCAGCAGCAATATTAAGCAGCAAAGAGAAGCCAATCATATAGATTAGCACAGCAGCAGATGATGTGTGTGAAGAACTGATCAACTCAAATAGAGCCCCACAGTGGAGGTGTCATAATACCCATAACACTAAGCGGTCAAACAGGGAAATTGTTCCAATTGTTTTTCCACCATTAATTTTTCACATAGGTGATTTTTGAAACACTTAAAATAAGGGCTCTGTTTCTTGTAGGCTTACCCTGGCATAACCTTTTGATAACTATGTAAGACAGTTCACAGAATTGTCATTTTTTAAAGAAATGTGGCCAATTTATTCATTACTAAATGTAGCTAACATTAGATCGTTAATCCAGAGATTCTTACCTTTGCCTCGATTCGGCAGTCTCGTCCAGATCATCATGGCATTTGTAGTTCTTTATGATAGCTACATTAGCAGATAATTAGCATTTCAAATCAAGTTTATTTTATATAGCCCTTCGTACATCAGCTAATATCTCGAAGTGCTGTACAGAAACCCAGCCTAAAACCCCAAACAGCAAGCAATGCAGGTGTAGAAGCACGGTGTCTAGGAAAAACTCCCTAGAGTTTTCATTTTTGGAGAGTAAATACAGGCGAATATATGGATAAAAGTCACCTTGTCCTAGAGAGATTTACACAGTTATCAAAATGTCACGCCAGAGTAAGCATACACGAAACACAGCCCTTTAGTTAATTTCAGTGTTTCTAAAAATWAAAAAAACGACGGGAAAAAATGAATGGTGGAAAAGCGATTGGAACAATTTCCCTGTTTGACGGCTAGGTATTATGGGTATTATGACTCATACTGTGGTACTCTATAGACCTCCATATTATGGTAGGTAGTGTTGTTTGAATCCGATTGGTACGATTTCAGCTGATGCTATCAAACACACTATGTAAACACTCGAGTTCCCCATCTGAACTGGCTTCACTTAATTATTATACCAGTATAGCCCCTTTAGGTACCATGTATCAGGTTATGTTGTACTTTCCACTTTTGTTGACCCTTACTGGGACAATATACTGTAAATGCTTTTCAATTAGTTATTCCCTTACACTTAGAGTAATACCTATGTAATGTTAAGTGTTTCTAAACCTAATAAAGCATTAGTTACCTTTTAATATGTAGTCAGTTAGCAGTGTAGGCACCTTCTCACTGTCCTCCTTCATGGCATAAAGAACTGTGGGGAGAAAAACAAAGCAAGGTGGCTCTTAGCACTGAGTATAGGACTGCTGGGAATTGACACACTTTTGGAGTTCTTTGAACAGTGTAGGTACTGACATACAAGTTACCTAACAGATGGGACACATACTAACCAAATAGAAAATTAGGTTTGTACTAGACTATCTGAACAAAACTAAATTTGAGGGTAAATTTGTGTGTTTAAGACAGCGTTTCCCAAAATCGGTCCTGGGGACCCCAAGGAGTGCACGTTTTGKTTTTTACTCTAGCACTACACAGATGATTTAAATAATGAACTCTTCATCAAGCTTTGATTATTTGAATCAGATGTGTAGTGCTTGGGCAAAAAACAAAATTAGGAAAACGACCCATTAGCTTAGCATTTTATTTCCCTGCCTACTTACTATTAGTGATCATCTGAAGGTCGTCCACAGTTGGAGGAGTTGCTTTCTTCTCATATGGAATTACCGTGTTTAGATACTGAACAATGAAGACAAAGAGAGACAGTTACGGAAGAAATGTAGCAGTGTTGAACCCACATGCTTCATTGTAGATTTAACACACTGATATACTTGGTGGCTAAGAGCTGTAAATGCTTAAGTGTCTGACCAGTTTGTCCATCCCTGTGCTGCCAAATGTCTGTCTGATGCCTGTCTGCAGGATGTTGGAGAGACCCTCCATACTGAAACGCTGGAACACAGACAATCACTAGCGGTGAGTAACAACAACCCTCTGTCATCACAACACAGATTTAGTAACATTTTCTTGTGATGCATTCTAAATACATTATAACATTTCTCTATGCATTCATACAGCTTATACAGAGTTATTATGAATATAGTATATTAGCTTGTTTTGTAATGAGTGAAAATGGCGCCAGAAGAAATGGCAGCCATTTTACGGGCGCCCAACCAATTGTGCTATTATGTGTTTTTTTGTTTTGTTTTATTTGTAACTTATTTTGTACATAATGTTTCAGCAACTGTATCTTACGGCAAAAATGAGCTTCTGGATATCAGGACAGCGATCACTCACCTCGGATTAGACAAAGATTTTTTCTTCAACAAACAAGACGCACAAGACATTCTCCAAACACCCGGCAGGGCTGACATCCCCGTTATTTGCAAGAGGAAGCGACGCAGGTACAGAGGACAAAGAGCCGGATGCCTGGTCAGGACCCGGGTAAAGGCGAGTGGGAAAGCTGCCGTTACCGTGAATACTACTCGCCAACGTGCAATCATTGGACAATAATCTAGACGAGGTACAATCACGAATATCCTACCAACGGGACATCAAAAACTGTAATATCCTATGTTTCACGGAATCGTGGCTGAATGACGACATGGATATTCAGCTAGCGGGATACACGCTGCACCGGCAAGATTGAATAGCACACTCAGGTAAGACGAGGGGGGGGGGGGGCGGTCTGTGCATATTTGTAAACAACAGCTGGTGCACGAAATCTAAGGAAGTCTCTAGATTTTGCTCGCCTGAAGTAGAGTATATTGTGATGAATTGCAGGCCACAGTTTTCAGCTATACTTTTCGTGGCTGTTTATTTACCACCACAGACAGATGCTGGCACTAAGACCGCACTCAGTCAGCTGTATAAGGAAATAAGCAAACAGAAAACCACTCACCCAGAGGCGGCGCTCCTAGTGGCCGGAGACTTTAATGCAGGGAAACTTAAATCAGTTCTAGCAAATTTCCATCAACATGTTAAATGTGCAACCAGAGGGGGAAAAAATCTAGATAACCTGTACTCCACACACAGAGATGCGTACAAAGCTCTCCCTCGCCACAACTAACCACAACTCTATCCTCCTGATTCCTGCTTACAAGCAAAAATTAAAGCAGGAAGCACCAGTGACTCGGTCTATAAAAAAGTGGTCAGATGAAGCAGATGCTAAACTACAGGACTGTTTTGCTTCCAAAGACTGGAACATGTTCCGGGATTCTTCCGATGGCATTGAGGAGTACACCACATCAGTCACTGGCTTTATCAATAAGTGCATCGAGGACATCGTCCCCACAGTGACTGTACGTACATACCCCAACCAGAAACCATGGATTACAGGCAACATTCGCACTGAGCTAAAGGGTATAGCTGCCGCTTTCAAGGTGCGGGACTCTAACCTGGAAGCTTACAAGAAATCCTGCTATGCCCTGCGACGAACCATCAAACAGGTAAAGAGAGCATACAGGTCGCAGTAGTGGGTGGTATATCGGGCTTTAGTGACAAAACGGATGACACTGTGATAGACTGCATCCAGTTTGCTGAGTAGAGTGTTGGAGGCTATTTTGTAAATGACATCGCCGAAGTCGAGGATCGGTAGGATAGTCAGTTTTACAAGGGTATTTTTGGCAGCGTGAGTGAAGGAGGCTTTGTTGCGAAATAGCAGCAGACTCTAGATTTAATTTTGGATTGGAGATGTTTAATATGAGTCTGGAAGGAGAGTTTACAGTCTAGTGAGACACCTAGATATTTGTTGTTGTCCACATTTTCTAAGTCAGAACTGTCCAGAGTAGTGATGCTAGTCGGGTGGGCAGGTGCGGGCAGCGATCGGTTAAAAAGCATAGTTTTACTACCGTTTAGGGGCAGTTGGAGGCCACGGAAGGAGTGTTTTATGGCATTGAAGCTCGTTTGGAGGTTTGTTAACAGTACCAAAGAAGGGCCAGATGTATACAGAATGGTGTCGTCTGCGTAGAGGTGGATCGAAGAATCACCCGCAGCAAGAGCGACATCGCTGATATATACAGAGAAAAGAGTCGGCCCGAGAATTGAACCCTGTGGTACCCCCATGGAGACTGCCAGAGGTCCGGACCACAGGCCTTCCGATTTGACACACTGAACTCTATCTGAGAAGTAGTTGGTAAACCAGGCGAGGCAGTCATCTGAGAAACCAAGGCTGTTGAGTCTGCCGATAAGAATACGGTGATTGACAGAGTCGAAAGCCTTGGCCAGGTCGATGAAGACGACTGCACAGTACTGTCTTTTATCGATGGCGGTTATGATATCGTTTAGTACCTTGAGCGTGGCTGAGGTGACCAGTGACCAGCTCCGAAACCGAATTGCACAGCGGAGAAAGTACGGTGGGATTCGAAATGGTCAGTGATCTGTTTGTTAACTTGGCTTTCGAAGACTTTAGAAAGGCAGGGCAGGATGGATATAGGTCTATAACAGTTTGGGTCTAGAGTGTCACCCCTTTTGAAGAGGGGGATCACCGCAGCAGCTTTCCAATCTCTAGGGATCTAGGATGATACGAAAGAGAGGTTGGTTGGGGTTGCAACAACGGCGACAGATAATTTTAGAAAGAGAAGGTCCAGATAGTCTAGCCCAACTGATTTGTAGGGGTCCAGGTTTTGCAGCTCTTTCATAACATCTGCTATCTGGATTTGGGTGAATGAGAAGCTGGGGAGGCTTGGGCAAGTAGCTGCGGGGGGTGCGGAGCTGTTGGCCGGGTTTGGGGTAGCCAGGAGGAAAGCATGGCCAGCCGTAGAGAAATGCTTATTGAAATTCCCGATTATCGTGGATTTATCAGTAGTGACAGTGTTTCCTAGCCTCAGTGCAGTGGACAGCTGGGAGGAGGTGCTCTTGTTCTCCATGGACTTTAGAGTGTCCCAAAACCTTTTGGAGTTAGAGCTACAAGATGCAAATTTCTGTTTGAAAAATCTAGCCTTTGCTTTCCTAACTGACTGCGTGTATTGGTTCCTGACTTCTCTGAAAAGTTGCATATCGCGGGGACTATTCGATGCTAGTGCAGTCCGCCACAGGATGTTTTTGTTCTGGTCGAGGGCAGTCAGGTCTGAAGTGAACCAAGGACCTTATTTGTTCTTGGTTCTACATTTTTTTGAAAGGGGCAAGTTATTTAAGATGGTGAAGAAATTACTTTTATACAAAGACCAGGCATCCTCTACTGACGGGATCCTCTACGGAACTTAATAATGGTGTTGGAGACGTGTTTGACCACGCAGTCGTGGGTGAACAGGGAGTACAGGAGGGGACTAAGTACACAGCCCTGAGGGGCCCCAGTGTTGAGGATCAGCGTGGCAGACGTATTCCTACCTACCCTTACCACCTGGGGGCGGCCCATCAGGAAGTCCAGGATCCAGTTGCAGAGGGAGGTGTTTTGTCCCAGGGTCCTAAGCTTAGTGATGAGCTTCGTGGGCACTTTGGTGTTGAACACTGAGCTGTAGTCAATGAACAGCATTCTCACATAGGTGTTCCTTTAGTCCAGGTGGGAAAGGGCAGTGTGCAGTGCGTCATCTGTGGATCTGTTGGGGCGGTATGTGAATTGGAGTGGTTCTAGGGTATCCGGGAGCATGCTGTTGATGTGAGCCATGACCAGCATTTCTAAGCACTTCATGGCTACCGATGTGAGTGCTACAGGGCGGTAATCATTTAGGCAGGTTACCTTCGCTCCCTTGGGCACAGGGACTATGGTGGTCTGCTTGAAACACGTAGGTATTAGACTCAGTCAGGGGGAGGTTGAAAATGTCAGTGAAGACACTTGCCAGTTGGTCCGCGCACGCTTTGAGTACACGTCCTGGTAATCCATCTTGCACCGGGGCTTTGTGAACGTTTAAAGGTCTTGGTCACATCGGCTACCGAGAGCGTTATCACACAGTCATCCAGAACAGCTGGTGCTCTCGTGCTTGCTTCAGTGTTGCTTGCCTCGAAGCGAGCATAAAAGGCATTTAGCTCGTCTGGTAGGCTCGAGTCACTGGGCAGCTCGCGTCTGGGTTTCCCTTTGTAGTCCGTAATAGTTTTCAAGCTCTGCCACATCCGACGAGCGTCAGAGCCGGTGTAGTAAGATTCAATCTTAATCCTATATTGATGCTTTGCTTGTTTGATGGTTCGTCTGAGGGCAATAACCACTAACCCACACATTGACTCTGTACTGGTACCTCCTGTATATAGTCTTGCTGTTGTTATTTTATTGCTGCTCTTTAATTACTTGTTCTTTTTATTTCTTATTCTTATTCGTATTTTTTAACTGCATTGTTGGTTAGGGGCTTGTAAGTAAGAATTTCACTGTAATGCACATGTGACTAATAAAAGTTGATTTGATTTTGATACACACACCATCATCATCATACAACATTGGTATGTGTCAATCCCTCAATGCTAACCTTCGTAGGCATGGAGGCGGGCTTGGAGTCTGTGCAGGCGTTGATCATAGTAGGTGTACCACCAATCACGGTCGTGGTTATCGCGTTACCCTGCAGACTGAGGCCCTTGTCGACCCGGCGCCTGCGCTTGCCCATGTCCCGCTGCTCCTTCTGGCGGTTCTGCACCTCCATAAGGGCTGTGATGAACGTGTTCTTCACCTCCTTCTCAAACTCCAGCTCGTCACGGCGTGCCAGCTGGGTGACCAGCTCCTCGGAGTACTCCCTGATGGCCGCCTCCACCCGGCACAGCAGCTCCACCAGGGCCGAGCTGGGCATCACACTCAAGCCTGGAGGGAGAGAGAGGCATGGAGGTCAGGTATAGAGCTACATTAGCCTGGAGCCCCGCTCTGCATGAGCTGAATAGCCAAATCCTATGGTCATTGTCACAAACAGACAGATCTGAACCCAGGCAAACTGACATAGGTCTGAAGGGAGGAGGGGAGGAGACGATGGTTGTAATCGCGTATGGAGCTACGCTACATTAGCCTGTTGATTCCAGATGCTGTATAGCCAACTCTTATGGTCATTGTTACTAATAGATCTAGGACCAGGCTAACTGTACATAGAGGTGAACAGAGATTCAATATGCATAATGTTATATACTGTAGAAGGGATATCAAATTGCTTTCCTTGAGGGACAAAACACAATGACATAAACTGATTGGGAAAAAGAAAACCTGGGCCTGTATTCATAAAACATCTCAGAGTAGGAGTGCTAATGTAGGATCAGGTTCCCCCTGTCAATATAATCATATTCATTGTGATATAAAAGGAAATACTGATCCTAGATCAGCATACTTTGAGACACATACATTGAGACACTCTATGAATATGAGCCCAGTACCACTTCAGGCCTCAAGGGCAGGAATTGAATAGTCCTGCTGTATACATACAGTCAGTGATGTGTATTCATGGAAGCCATGGGAAGCCATGGGAAGCCAGGCTTCACAATTTTTTGGACCAATAATAAAAATATTTATTTTGTCTCTCTGTGTTTCATAATTGTACTTCAAATCACAAGAGGCTGAATGTATCTTAAAGGAGAAAGCATCCGAGCGAGCGAAACAGTGCCCCTCTGTCTCTCTACATGTAGGCCATCAAGCTGATGCTGTCTGGTCCAAACGAGCATGACATTGTTGTCGCCCATAGCATTGAATGCAAGGGAAGCCAGTGAGTATCTGGCCTCCCTTGACAAAAAAAGTATAAAAAATGTACCAATCAGCGTTGAGCTAAACTGAGCGAGCTCAACTGTGAATGGTTCTGGCGCACCAGAAAAAGTGTCGTCACTCCTATCAAATCCCATTGAGAGCATACTTGAAGTGTTGCATCTCGTTGTGTTGTTGTCCTCTGGTGGCTAGCTAGCCAGCTAACAAAAATTGGCCTTTTCCTAAATTAGCCATGGATGTAAATAGGGATTTGGACTTGTGGTTTTAGAGATTTGGACTTGTGGTTTTACTTCATTCTCCGTACTGGCCAATGATTATAACGCTGATTCTGATCCAACCATTAATTCATACATTGTTGTGCCCCTGACCTGGGACGATGGAAGTTCAATATGTAGCTAGATGGGTTGGCGCCCCCCCTTGGTTTGTGCCGTGGCGGAGATCTTTGGGGGCTATACTCGGCCTTGTCTCAGGATGGTAAGTTGGTGGTTGAAGATATCACTCTAGTGGTTTTGGGGCTGTGCTTTGGCAAAGTGGGTGGGGTTATATCCTGCCTGTTTGGCCCTGTCTGGGGGTATCATCGGATGGGGCCACAGTGTCTCCTGACCCCTCCTGTCTCAGCCTCCAGTATTTATGCTGCAGTAGTTTATGTGTCGGGGGGCTAGGGTCAGTCTGTTATATCTGGAGTATTTCTCCTGTCTTATCCAGTGTCCTGTATGAATTTAAGTATGCTCTCTCTAATTATTTATTTCTTTCTTTCTTTCTCTCTCTCTCTCTCTCGGAGGACGTGAACCCTAGGACCATGCCTCAGGGCTACCTGGCATGATGACTCCTTGCTGTCCCCAGTCCACCTGGCCGTGCTGCTGCCCCAGTTTCAACTGTTCTGCCTGCGGCTATGGAACCCTGACCTGTTCACCGGACGTGCTACCTGTCCCATACCTGCTGTTTTCAACTCTCTAGAGACAGCAGGAGCAGTAGAGATACTCTGAATGATCGCTATGAAAAGCCAACTGACATTTACTCCTGAGCTGCTGACTTGTTGCACCCTYGACAACTACTGTGATTATTATTATTTGACCATGCTGGTCATTTATGAACATTTGGACATCTTGGCCATGTTCTGTTATAACCAGCACAGCCAGAAGAGGACTGGCCACCCTTCAAAAGCTGGTTCCTCTCTAGGTTTCTTCCTAGGTTTTTCCTAGCCACCGTGCTTCTACACCAGCATTGCTTGCTGCTTGGGGTTTTAGGCTGGGTTTCTGTACAGCACTTTGATATATCAGCTGATGTAAGAAGGGCTATATAAATACATTTGATTTGATGTAGAAGGCTAATGTTAACTAGCTAACGTTTCCCATGAATGGAAGTTAGGGTAGCGAGCTAGCATTTTAGCCAGGTAGCCTAGGACAACAAAAAATAAAATTGTGTACAGGTATGACAGAGTGGTGGACTGTTTCGTCAACATGAAAGAGAGGAGGATGACATTGGAGTTTCTCTATGAGTCAGAATGTTTTTCTACAATCACGAACACGCACGCACACACATAAATCAGAACCATGGACAGCCATATCACATTTAGCTTACGTGGATTGAACTAAACATTTTTGGGTATCTTTTAGTTGTCACTCTATTAGACTAAGCAGAGGTGATTTGATGATGTTGAAATGTCGAAGTTAAAATGATGCTGGAATAGTGGAGGCAGCTGCTGTTTTCTTTGCGACTTGCAGTAACTCTCTGAGGTTCTAAATCAATAGTTGTTTAGTGGTCTAAAAATGTCAGAAACATTAACTTGCTTGTACAAGCTTTAGCTCATGTAACTGTCTGTTACTGTACATGCAATATGCTTTGTGGCCTTTTGTTTTATTTTTAAATTAACCTTTATTTAACTAGGCAAGCCAGTTAAGAACAAATTCTTATTTACAATGACGGCCTACACCGACGCTGCGCCAATGGTGCGCCGCCCTATGGGACTCCCAATCACGGCCGGTTGTGATACAGCCTGGATTCAAACCAGGATTCAAACCACTTCACTGGACGGAGATTGCTATCTGGTTTTGTGATAAAATAAAGGTGTGGTTGTATTTATTCTGGCCACTGTGTCTTCTTATTTCTCGGCCATTACGCCTATATATCACGGTCGCAAGGCATATGAATTAACAGGTTATAGAGCAAACAATGCAATTATCACAACACATAGATTGTAATGTCTTTATTGGCCTTACAGTATATGAATTGAGTACATAAATGGGAGGAAAGTGGGATGATATCACCCGTATGTCACCTATGACGTTTTTCATTAGTCTTGACATTAAATTCTGAGAAGAGGAACTGGCCTTTGACTGTTTCTGTGACTGTGGGTAATACTGTCCAATATTACTACTATTTTTGGAAGTAAACACACACAAACACACACCAAGCAGGACAAATAAAAATGTGTCTCATGCAGGAGAGCCACATGGTCACACAATGTCTTTCCACAGGGAACCATATTGAGTGTGTGACATGGCCCTCTGAAATGATCGACTCATACGAAAAATGCCTGCTGCAGGTTTGTCTAGTTATTCATCCTATATTCACCATAGAGGCTGAAGACTGATGAAAGTTCCAGATGTTTACTCAGGTAAACTGATAAAACAACCATATTGTCTGAACTATGAACCCTCACCCAATCAAAGTCCTATAAGCAGGGCGTTAGCCTACTGAGCTAAACCCTAGCCATTAACTCAAACAAACAATATTTTTGTCTCGGACAAGGTTACTCAGTGACACAGTCACAGCTCATAGAGCACATCTTTAACCACTACAAGATCGGTCAAAGGTCACTTTCTTTTTACACACTTCTATGAACAGGAAATAGATTTTGGAAAAGGTGTCTGTCCACAACTCCAATGAAAATCTCAATTGGACCTTGAATTGCTAAAATTTTCATTTGACTCTTTGGTATATGTGACTTGGTGTTTAACCCTTCAGGCAACCTTAGTTTTTGTACACTTACCTTCATAAGAAGGCATGTTGTTATTGGAGGCCTGGGACAGCTGTCTGATCTCTTCCAGAAGGGATGGGTTGGTCTTGGGTGAGGAGTGTCCACTCTCCTCCTCCTCGTCCTCCTCTGTCTCACCAGGGTCCGGAGAGTTCTCCATCATCTCAACTATCTCCTCAATGACCTTGGAGAGAGAGAGATGGAGGGAAGGTAGATGAATGTACAGTAGCCTATGCTATAATGCAGAAGGGAGCTACTTGAAATAAATAGTCTTGCTATACATTTAGCCTTGGCCTAAATTGCCTTGGCCTTTCTAACCACTATTATTATAGTATATGGGGGAGTTAATGTATTCTACTTTTGTATGTTTTAAACTGTCTAAATTAGATTAAAGTAACTGTCCAGAGAGAATCTCACATTTAAAAGTGAATATTCTGTTAACTCATACCCAAATAATGTTGTTGACTCATCTTTTATTCATATTTGTGGCCAAAGCATACATTGGAGAAAACCCCACCTCTGACTTATATCTCAAACAGACCATTTCAAAAATGTTTGCTACTTCCTCATAGAGGATGATGGTCAATAAGCGGTCTACTTGCATTCATATTTTTAATGACCGGTATACGCCAACACCATTCTATTGTTGGGGTACGCACACACCATTCCAACACAGAAAAATTACTTATTACAATTTTCTTTTAAGGAAAACTTTTTAACTTGTGTTGTAAATAATTATAGGTCATATTTCATAGAAAACTGGAAACACTGGACAGTTACTTTAACTAAACCCAGTAATATACAGTACCTAACTGGAAGTCCTACCAAGTCCTTTGGATAACAGGAAGTACATGTTTTTTTATATGTTTTTTTTATAGGAAGTACATGTGTCTGTAGTCACCTGATCAGCAGTGAGGAGAGGCTCCTCGCTCAGGCAGTTTGCATTGTCATTCTTCTCGTTCATCTCCTCCTCCTCTTTTTCATGAATCTGTAGAATACAAGAGGGAACGAATGAAACCATGGAAACCCATTGAGCCACATTAGTGCTACAGTAGCTTAACTTCTTAGTATTGGAAACAGAAACCATGGAAACAAGGTTTATAAATAAGAGTACAGAAAAGCCATTCACCTATATTGGATTTATCTTTAGATTATTAGCATTGGCATTTAGGGAGCTAGTGAACATGGCCCAAATATGACCCCATTATACCCCTCTCTGCTCTTCATCTGAAAATACAATTTATTACCCTCGAGTTTAGAAGCCAATTTTAAAGTGTTTGGGTTGTGCTTAGTCAGACTCAAATTGCCCCAAATCTATCTATTGTCCATTGACTGTCTATTTTCTACTTGATTGCTTTTGTTGCTCATTGTTTTTATGCCATTGGCCTCACCCCAGTTAATCACTACAAGGATAGCAATCAGTAATAAACTAAACYGGGGGCATGGAAGGGTAAATGCTGATGGAATGCTTTCCACTGTTTGGAGAGTCACTTATACAGTAGCTTCTTGCTGGGGACTGTCTGTCTGCGTATTGGCCCTGACCCAGCCCTGTGCTTTGGCCCTGACCCAGTGCCTGCAGTTGCATGTGAGAGCAGACTACAGGAGGAGAGGGAGAGAAGGTGTAGGAGGAGGGTGGTCGATTGACAGATACTAAGTAGTATGCAGTCAAGGCAGCTCAGCCTTGATATTTGGTGTCAGGTCAGGTGACGTTAGCACCACAAGCACAACACACTCTAGCTAGCACGTTTGCTAAAACGTTACTCTCTTACAGCATGTTCTCCCACATTGCCTCACTAAAGAACACACTGCAGTCAGTTAAACATATCCATTCAAATGGATCAGGAAACATATCCATTCAAATGGATCAGCATCACTACTCTGGACGGTTCTGACTTAGAATATGTGGACAACTACAAATACCTAGGTGTCTGGTTAGACTGTAAACTCTCCTTCCAGTCTCACATCAAACATCTCCAATCCAAAGTTAAATCTAGAATTGGCTTCCTATTCCGCAACAAAGCATCCTTCACTCATGCTGCCAAACATACCCTCGTAAAACTGACCATCCTACCGATCCTCGACTTCGGCGATGTCATTTACAAAATAGCCTCCAATACCCTACTCAATTAATTGGATGCAGTCTATCACAGTGCCATCCGTTTTGTCACCAAACCCCCATATACTACCCACCACTGCGACCTGTACGCTCTCGTTGGCTGGCCCTCACTTCATACTCGTCGCCAAACCCACTGGCTCCAGGTCATCTACAAGACCCTGCTAGGTAAAGTCCCCCCTTATCTCAGCTCGCTGGTCACCATAGCAGCACCCACCTGTAGCACGCGCTCCAGCAGGTATATCTCTCTGCTTACACCCAAAGCCAATTCCTCTTTTGGCCGCCTCTCCTTCCAGTTCTCTGCTGCCAATGACTGGAACGAACTACAAAAATCTCTGAAACTGGAAACACTTATCTCCGTCACTAGCTTTAAGCACCAGCTGTCAGAGCAGCTCACAGATTACTGCACCTGTACATAGCCCATCTATAATTTAGCCCAAACAACTACCACTTCCCCTACTGTATTTATTTATTTATTTTGCTCCCTTGCACCCCATTATTTCTATTTCTACTTTGCACATTCTTCCACTGCAAATCTACCATTCCAGTGTTTTACTTGCTATATTGTATTTACTTCGCCACCATGGCCTTTTTTTGCCTTTACCTCCCTTATCGCACCTCATTTGCTCACATTGTATATAGACTTATTTTTCTACTGTATTATTGACTGTATGTTTGTTTTACTCCATGTGTAACTCTGTGTTGTTGTATGTGTCGAACTGCTTTGCTTTATCTTGGCCAGGTCGCAATTGTAAATGAGAACTTGTTCTCAACTTGCCTACCTGGTTAAATAAAGGTGAAATAAAAATACAAAATTAATAAAATAAAAGTCCAATAAAAAATGTACTTCCAAGATGTTGTCTCAGAATGTTGTCTTTCCAGTTGAGAAGAAAGGGGGTTGGAAAATGGAGAAACATTATTCTTCCGATGACCTTAAAGTATTTTGGAGTATATTGGAGGGCGTTACCTCCTGTTCGGAGAGGTTGCCGTTGAATCCTTCTGAGTTGGGGTTGTCCCAGCTGGAGACAGAGGAAGGGACGTAGTTATCCATCAGCGCATCCCACACACTGAAACACGGACATAAACAAACACACATTCAGTCACCAACACTGCAACACAACAAAAATACACTGTAAAAATGCAACAAACAAAAAAAGGGAGATGCAAACACACTTAGCCACCAACATTGTAACAGGACATCTCATATACTCCAACACAAGACAAACACTCAGTCACCAATGTTGGAACAGTCAGGACATCCCACACACACACAACACAGCACAAAACACTATCAGTCCTCAAGGCTGTAACTATCAGGAAACAGGCTCTTTTGGGGGGGGGGGGGCATAGAATGGTAATTCAATAATATTCCCAAATTCAGTGGTGGTTTGTGATTAAAACAAATTGAAGAGGAAGATGGATTACATCATGAAGAGGACCATCCTTCTCTTCCTCCCTAGATGACCCTCCTCTACCCAAATCACATTTGATAGAAATTGTCAATTGTATATCTGCAGCCATTTTCTTCTATCAGTGTTCCGTTGAACATTTGCAGACAGTGAATGCAGAGGAAGAGATGTTCACATCACATTATTTTGCTTCATTCTCATTTGTTGGTCTTTTATTTCACTCTGTTTTGGGCGGTCTCTCAAAAATGATGTCCCTGAACTTGTCAACATAATTAATCAAATCAAAATGCACATCAAAATCCTCCCTATTGCAGTCCAGGCTGCATTGCACACAGTCAACTAACAATAAAATCTAAACTCACAGTTTACACATTTTTTACAGGTGTTCAATGTGAATAAGTATAGATTAAAACAGCCCCTTACAGCATTGTGCAGGTCCTCCTCGAACTATAAGATCCTCGGTCCAATCAAGGCTTTAGCCTTGTGAAAATGACCAGAGTAGAACTCTCCCTTTGTTTCCCCTTTCCGTGTTTTCCCCCCAGCTTGGCATGGCACCCACACCCTACCATCCTCTTAGTGGCACTGCCCAGCCATTCACCATGCAGGAAACAAGCAGCCATTCATCAGGACTCATGACCTTAGAGGTCATGCCTGTTGTGTTGTCCCACACACACACAAACACCCACACACCAGCCATCTCTCCATCTGCCAAACAGGAACTAGCTGGTACAGCACCGTCCCATATGTTTGCAAACCTTTAGTTAATCTGGCCTTTAGATTGAACCGATCATTCCATCAACTGTGTTGCATAACATAGTTTATAGATTATGTATCACTTTTGGCTAGATAAAAAAATGCTTGGATAAATGTGTATATATTCCTTGCATCACTACAAGGATAAGGATAGGGGAACCAATTTCAAAACATTCAAATCAGAAACATCATATGATGCAGTTTCTAACTCTGCAGTGTAATGTAGAATACAGTAGATCATCAAATGCAAAACAAGGTCATTAATGCACCCCCACATGCTAACAACAGCATCCCCAACATACAAATTTGTATATCATTGTATATCATCAATACTTTGTCCTTCGGTCCTATGTACTCTGAATATGGATCAATAGGCATACCCAAGGGCACCTACAACCAAGCTATTTTTAGCAAGAGGGTTTATTTCCACCCAATACAAGAATGTCTGTGTTTCTGCTTCAGAGGCTGTTGGCGAATGGGAGTGCTAGCTGCCTGCTGGTAGAGGCGGCGACAGACCAAAAGAGCGTTCAAAAATAAATGTAATAATTCAAGGCCTATACCGGCTGTGGACTGCTGGGGTGGGCAGGGTCACACGGGTGGTTTGTGTTTTTGTGTTTTTCTGCTGAAGGGTGATTTGGTTGCTGTGAGGTGAGCTGAGTATCAGGATCTGAGTGCTGAGTCATGAGCTATAGTAGTGGTATATCAGCCAATGCTCTGTTTAGCTGATAGCTGTGATGACTTGTGGTATTCTATCTAAACTGTAATGAATGCATAGGTGTAGTGTTCATAGCTGCTCCTTTCACACCATACCCAGACTTTACATGCTCTGTTTGCAGTAAATAGTGTGCCTTATGAATAGGATTGTATAGTCACAAAAGTATGCAGTATGAAGACAGAAGAGGAAGACATCATCAGACATGATGGACTACCTAAACAAGTAAGCATTGACCAATGCTTTGTTCAAAAGATTGCTGCAAAGAATGTGCCATATTATCAAAAAGATTACTGGGGTGCATTGTACAACCCAAAAGGTAAGCCGCTGAAGTGAAAAATCACTTCCCCCGTGATACACCATTTGTATCTTAAACTCTTATCACAAAAGCACAGACCCTTTATGCTGAGATCAGACTTAAGCTTAAAAACCACAAAGGTGGTGGCCGACACTTACTCTTCATCCTGCAGCCGCTCCTCGTCCTCCTCGGTGTGAGACTGGTTGCGCACGGGGGCCATGCCCTCCGTCTTGGTGTTGTAGTTGTGGAAACAGACATTCAGCTTCTCGTCAAACTCGTTGACCAGGTCCTCCATGGACTTGAAACTCATCATCTCAGAGAAGTTCTCCAGTTCGGAGAAGTCCTCACGGGTGATGGGGACCAGGGGGGCCATGGGGGCCAGGGGGGCGGTGCTGTAAGGGGTTCGGCTGAGGGGCATGTCCTCTACCCGGCAGGGCCTGAGGTCCTCAAACTCCTCATCCAGGCACACAAGCGGGGCCTCCATGGTGGGTGTCCCCAATCACAAGTCAATGACAGAGAAAGAAGCCCTAGCATAAGGAAGGAAGAGACCAAAATTAGAAAACAACATGGACTTTACAGGGGGTTGCTTTTTTCAATTTGTGTCATTAGATCATACTCCAGAAACACTGTCAATACCACTGACCCAGAAAAGACTAAGAATTTCTGGGTCCCAGCACCGGCACCAGTACTTCAGGTCTCAGGAAGACAGTAGCGATGCTAATTCGGCCATCTGCTACATCAGCAGTAGCACATCTGATTCAACAAACAAAGGCTTGGTGGTTAGTTGAATCAGGTGTGTTAGTGCTGGGCTGGAGTAAAAATACCTGATTACATGATACATTCACACATCAGTTATCTAGAGTAATTTCAAATGGATATTTACCAATAAAATACACATAGAAATTTTGTAGCAAGTCTGGAATGACAAAGTCCCTCCCAGACAAAGAGGAAGGGACTCAGCTGGACCAGGAAAGACCCAGTCCCCCAGGGAGCCAAAATGGTTAATTAAGCAATATTGGTGGGATTTCATTGATGAGGAAAGGGATTCAGGGACTGACAGTCATTATAAAGACACTACAGTGTCCACCCATTATGTCTTAAGAGCGATACTCAACAAAAGAAAGGGCATAGCTAGCCCTAAATTTAGACAATGTGCTAATTATAGATTTTATCGCTGTGGCAAATTCTGTTTCACAGCAAGATTGTACTAAGCACCATGAAATGTGTGAAACATTGTTCAAGATGGACACTAACCAACTTAAGTGCAAATCCTAAACACTTAAAACTACAGTATATGAGGTCATATAGCTATAATTATCAGACATCCTCAATGATGAATTACTCTGTATGTAATTCTTGTTATTACTATCCTGGTAAGTATGGAGTGATCTGTACGAAATTAACAACAACAGTTGATTCTTGTGGAAGACTGTTGGATGAAAGTTGTGTTTCAGTCCAAGTTCTGATGCAGTGCAATTACAGGAGTGAGAGCTAAATGTACTAACGTTTTTCCTGGATCTTTGCATATAGTCAGGGAGTGTCGTGGAAAGGAATTCATTTAAAACAAGATTGTGTAAGCCTCTTCCTTTCTCTCATCACATTACTTAGCAAAGTGCCAAGTAAGCTGACAACTTTACGGTTTTTACTTTTTACTTTTTAATTACCGTTTATATTTTTAGTTTTTCCCTCACAACTTTTTTCCCTCATTCAACTTTTTCACTAGGGACGCTTTATCTGGACATGGTTCGTCAGCACCTTCAACAGCCGAAGCTAAGTAGTAACATTAACATGATGCCTTCTAATTGCAGTCGCTGTACTCATAATATACAGGAGAACGATCACCTTATGGCGAGGATAGCTGTGCTGCAAGCCCAACTTCAGACGCAATCGTTAGGCAAGGGTAATTTCAGTGTAGGAAAGGATGAAACAGCGTCTGTGCCACCAGTAAGTACAGATAGTAGTATAAATCCCCCCGAACAGTCCCCGCAGCCGGACAACTTTCTCATGGCTTCTGGAGGGAAATGCTGTAGGAATGCTCAACTGGTGTTGCTCATTCAGCCGACAGAAACTTTCAACCGCTTTTCCCCATTAAGTAGCGAGTCGGAGTCTGAGGCCGAGTCTTCTCTTGTCTCTACTCCTCCCGTTACGGGGTCAGAGACGCCGAAGCTTCCCACCATTATCTCTGACAAATTGAAAACCCTAGTCATTGGCGACTCCATTACCCGCAGTATTAGACTTAAAACGAATCACCCAGCGATCATACACTGTTTACCAGGGAGCAGGGCTACCGATGTTAAGGCTAATCTGAAGATGGTGCTGGCTAAAGCTAAAACTGGCGAGTGTAGAGAGTATAGAGATATTGTTATCCACATCGGCACCAACGATGTTAGGATGAAACAGTCAGAGGTCACCAAGTGCAACATAGCTTCAGCGTGTAAATCAGCTAGAAAGATGTGTCGGCATCGAGTAATTGTCTCTGGCCCCCTCCCAGTTAGGGGGAGTGATGAGCTCTACAGCAGAGTCTCACAACTCAATCGCTGGTTGAAAACTGTTTTCTGCCCCTCCCAAAAGATAGAATTTGTAGATAATTGGCCCTCTTTCTGGGACTCACCCACAAACAGGACCAAGCCTGACCTGCTGAGGAGTGACGGACCTCCATCCTAGCTGGGGGGTGCTCTCATCTTATCTACCAACATAGACAGGGCTCTAACTCTCTAGCTCCACAATGAAATAGGGTGCAGGCCAGGCAGCAGGCTGTTAGCCAGCCTGCCAGCTTAGTGGAGTCTGCCACTAGCACAGTCAGTGTAGTCAGCTCAGCTATCCCCATTGAGACTGTGTCTGTGCCTCGACCTAGGTTGGGCAAAACTAAACATGGCGGTGTCTGCCTTAGCAATCTCACTAGGATAAAGACCTCCTCCATTCCTGCCATTATTGAAAGAGATCGTGATACCTCACATCTCAAAATAGGGCTACTTAATGTTAGATCCCTCACTTTATAGTCAATGAACTAATCACTGATCATAATCTTGATGTGATTGGCCTGACTGAAACATGGCTTAAGCCTGATGAATTTAATGTGTTAAATGAGGCCTCACCTCCTGGTTACACTAGGGACCATATCCCCCGTGCATCCCGCAAAGGCGGAGGTGTTGCTAACATTTACGATAGCAAATTTCAATTTACAAAAAAAAAAGAAGACGTTTTTGTCTTTTGAGCTTCTAGTCATGAAATCTATGCAGCCTACTCAATCACTTTTTATAGCTACTGTTTACCGGCCTCCTGGGCCATATACAGCGTTCCTCACTGAGTTCCCTGAATTCCTATCGGACCTTGTAGTCATAGCAGATAATATTCAATTTTTGGTGATTTTAATATTCATATGAAAAAAGTCCACAGACCCACTCCAAAAGGCTTTTGGAGCCATCATTGACTCAGTGGGTTTTGTCCAACATGTCTCTGGACCTACTTACTGCCACAGTCATACTCTGGACCTAGTTTTGTCCCATGGAATAAATGTTGTAGATCTTAAAGTTTTTCCTCATAATCCTGGACTATCGGACCACCATTTTATACGTTTGCAATCGCAACAAATAATCTGCTCAGACCCCAACCAAGGAGCATCAAAAGTCGTGCTATAAATTCTCAGACAACACAAAGATTCCTTGATGCCCTTCCAACTCCTTCTGCCTACCCAAGGACGTCAGAGGACAAAAATCAGTTAACCACCTAACTGAGGAACTCAATTTAACCTTGCGCAATACCCTAGATGCAGTTGCACCCCTAAAACTAAAAAATTTGTTCATAAGAAACTAGCTCCCTGGTATACAGAAAATACCCGAGCTCTGAAGCAAGCTTCCAGAAAATTGGAACGTAAATGGCGCCACACCAAACTGGAGGTCTTCCGACTAGCTTGGAAAGACAGTACCGTGCAGTATCGAAGAGCCCTCACTGCTGCTCGATCATCCTTTTCCAACTTAATCGAGGAAAATAAGAACAATCCAAAATGTATTTTTGATACTGTTGCAAAGCTAACTAAAAAGCAGCATTCCCCAAGTGAGGATGGCTTTCACTTTAGCAGTAATAAATTCATGAACTTCTTTGAGGAAAAGATCATGATCATTAGAAAGCAAATTACGGACTCCTCTTTAAATCTGGGTATTCCTCCAAAGCTCAGCTGTCCTGAGTCTGCACAACTCTGCCAGGACCTAGGATCAAGAGAGACACTTAAGTGTTTAGTACTATATCTCTTGACACAATGATGAAAATAATCATGGCCTCTAAACCTTCAAGCTGCATACTGGATCCTATTCCAACTAAACTACTGAAAGAGCTGCTTCATGTGCTTGGCCCTCCTATGTTGAACATAATAAACGGCTCTCTATCCACCGGATGTGTACCAAACTCACTAAAAGTGGCAGTAATAAAGCCTCTCTTGAAAAAGCCAAACCTTGACCCAGAAAATATAAAAAACTATCGGCCTATATCGAATCTTCCATTCCTCTCAAAAAAAATTGAAAAAGCTGTTGCGCAGCAACTCACTGCCTTCCTGAAGCCAAACAATGTATACGAAATGCTTCAGTCTGGTTTTAGACCCCATCATAGCACTGAGACTGCACTTGTGAAGGTGGTAAATTACCTTTTAATGGCGTCAGACCGAGGCTCTGCATCTGTCCTCGTGCTACTAGACCTTAGTGCTGCTTTTGATAGCATCATTCACCACATTCTTTTGGAGAGACTGGAAACCCAAATTGGTCTACACGGACAAGTTCTGGCCKGGTTTAGATCTTATCTGTCGGAAAGATATCAGTTTGTCTCTGTGAATGGTTTGTCCTCTGACAAATCAACTGTACATTACGGTGTTCCTCAAGGTTCCGTTTTAGGACCACTATTGTTTTCACTATATATTTTACCTCTTGGGGATGTCATTCGAAAACATAATGTTAACTTTCACTGCTATGCGGATGACACACAGCTGTACATTTCAATGAAACATGGTGAAGCCCCAAAATTTCCCTCGCTAGAAGCCTGTGTTTCAGACATAAGGAAGTGGATGGCTGAAAACTTTCTACTTTTAAACTCTGACAAAACAGAGATGCTTGTTCTAGGTCCCAAGAAACAAAGAGATATTCTGTTGAATCTGACAATTAACCTTGATGGTTGTAAAGTTGTCTCAAATAAAACTGTGAAGGATCTCAGCGTTACTCAGGACCATGATCTCTCTTTTGACGAACATATCAAGACTGTTTCAAGGACAGCTTTTTTCCATCTACGTAACATTGCAAAAATCTGAAATTTTCTGTCCAAAAATGATGCAGAAAAATTAATCCATGCTTTTGTTACTTCTAGGTTAGACTACTGCAATGCTCTACTTTCCGGCTACCCGGATAAAGCACTAAATAAACTTCAGTTAGTGCTAAATACGGCTGCTAGAATCCTGACTAGAACCAAGAAATTTGATCATATTACTCCAGTGCTAGCTTCCCTACACTGGCTTCCTGTTAAGGCAAGGGCTGATTTCAAGGTTTTAATGTTAACCTATAAAGCGTTACATGGGCTTGCTCCTACCTATCTTTCCGAGTTGGTGCTGCCGTACATACCTACACGTATGCTACGGTCACAAGACGCAGGCCTCCTAATTGTCCCTAGAATTTCTAAGCAAACAGCTGGAGGCAGGGCTTTCTCCTATAGATCTCCATTTCTATGGAATGGTCTGCCTACCCATGTGAGAGACGCAGACTCGGTCTCAACCTTTAAGTCTTTACTGAAGACTTATCTCTTCAGTAGGTCGTATGATTGAGTGTAGTCTGGCCCAGGAGTGTGAAGGTGAACGGAAAGGCTCTGGAGCAACGAACCACCCTTGCTGTCTCTGCCTGGCCGGTTTCCCTCTCTCCACTGGGATTCTCTGCCTCTAACCCTATTACAGGGGCTGCGTCACTGGCTTACTGGTGCTCTTTCATGCCGTCCCTAGGAGGGGTGCGTCACTTGAGTGGGTTGAGTTACTGACGTGATCTTCCTGTCTGTGGGTTGGTGCCCCCCTTGGTTTGTGCTGTGGTGGAGATCTTTGTGGGCTATACTCGGCTTGTCTCAGGATTGTAAGTTGGTGATTGAAGATATCCCTCTAGTGGTGCGGGGGATGTGCTTTGGCGAAGTGGGTGGGGTTATATCCTTCGTGTTTGGCCCTGTCCGGGGGTATCATCGGATGGGGCCACAGTTCTCCTGACCTCTCCTGTCTCAGCCTCCAGTATTTATGCTGCAGTAGTTTATTGTGTCGAGGGCTAGGGTCAGGTTGGTTATATCTGGAGTACTTCTCCTGTCTATCCGGTGTCCTGTGTGAATTTAAGTATGCTCTCTCTAATTCTCTCCTTTCTCTTTCTATCTCTCTCTCGGAGGACCTGAGCCCTAGGACCATGCGTCAGATACTGGCATGATGACTCCTTGCTGTCCCCAGTTAACCTGGCCTTGCTGCTGTTCCAGTTTCAACTGTTCTGCCTGCGGCTATGGAACCCTGACCTGTCACCGGACGTGCTACCTGTCCCAGACCTGCTGTTTTCAACTCTCTAGAGACCGCAGGAGCGGTAGAGACACTCTTAATGATCGGCTATGAAAAGCCAACTGACATTTACTCCTGAGGTGCTGACTTGCTACACCCTCGATAACTACTGTGATTATTATTATTTGACCATGCTGGTCATTTATGAACATTTGAACATCTTGGCCATGTTCTGTTATAATCTCCACCCGGCACAGCTAGAAGAGGACTGGCCACCCCTCATAGCCTGGTTCCTCTCTAGGTTTCCTCCTAGGTTTTGGCCTTTCTAGGGAGTTTTTCCTACCCACCGTGCTTCTACACCTGCATTGCTTGCTGTTTGGGGTTTTAGGCTGGGTTTCTGTACAGCACTTCGAGATATTAGCTGATGTACAAAGGGCTATATAAAATAAACTTGATTTGATTTGATTAATCAAAAGACAGATATTAATCTTTAGCCCGTCCTCTCTCTCTTTGTCTCTCTGTCTCTGTCTCTTTCTCCCATCATACCCACCCTTATTTTCTGCAAAGAAGCCTCTGAGTATGTATTCATATAGCATCTAAAAGTTGGAATGCTGATGTAGGATAAGTTTGGCCTTTTCATACACGTCGACCTAGAGCATTCCAAACATGCTCAATGGATGACGTCTGGTAAGTATGCAGGCTGGAAGAACTGGGACATTTTCAGCTTCCAGGAATTTTGAACATATCCTTGCGACATGGGGCTGTGCATTAACAATGAGCCTCAGGATCTCGTCATGGTATCTATGTGCATTCAAATTGCCATCGATAAAATACAATTGTGTTCGTAGTGCATGCACATACCATAACCCCACTACCACCATGGGGTTTACATACACAAACGGATCGCCCACACGACTTCATACACGCTACCTGCCATCTACCCAGTACAGTTGAAACCGGGATTCATCCGTCAAGAGCACACTTCTCCAGTGTGCCAGTGGCCATCGAAGGTGAGTATTTGCACACTGAAGTCGGTTACATCTCTGACGATGAGCATGCAGATGAGCTTCCCTGAGACGGTTTCTGACAGTTTGTGCAGAAATTCTTCAGTTGTGCAAACCCACAATTGAATTAGCTGTCCGGGTGTCTGGTCTCAGACCATCCCGCAGATAAAGAAGCCGGATGTGGGGGTCCTGGTTTGGTGTGGTTACACGTGGTCTGCGGTTGTGTAGGCCAGTTTGGATGTACTACCAAATTCTCTAAAATGACATTGGAGGCGGCTTATGGGAGATACATTAAATATAGTAAGAGATATTTGCAGCTTGGCTACATGAGAAGCTTTGAACTTTTGTTAGTTCTTAGTCCATGTGCTAATGAACATCTTGCAGGTAGATACAAAGAAAAGACTGAAAATAACAGAACATTATTTTGTTCTGGTAGGCTGCCGTGAAATCACGGCTTAGAGTGACAATATGAGTTTGTTTGCGTGTTTGTGTATGTTTGTATGTGTATGCCCATGTGAATGTATATGCAGTGAGTGTAATGGTATGCACGCATGTGTGTGTGAATGAGACATTTGACCTTCACCTTAACCAATGGACCCAGGTAATGGTGGTGTTAACCTACCAATGTTTTGCTCCTTGCCTTGGGCCAAAACACCCACACACCACCAAGACCAAAAAAAACAATCGCAGAATCTCATCAGATGTCCTTTAATACAATGTAACCAAATAGCTGTCCCCATTTTACACTGGCAAAAACAAACACTAGCACAGTGACTAGAGAATAAATCAATATTTGTTGTTATGCCAAATCCATTGCCATAATTGCATTCCATAAGATCTTATGGCTATAAAATAAAAATATATAATCATTTTTGGACATATTTGGGACAATTCAATCGATATAGCGATGGGTGGATCATATGGTTGCATTTATCTCAGAACAATACAAACACGTCTTCTGCTATTCATATTCATATGGCTGTGTGGCTGCCTGCCGAAGTCTCTCTCTGTGGTAAACATGAATATTAATATGTTTACATCTAGTACTTTTATTGGCTACATGAAAACATGCTTGTCAGTTCCCATAGCCATTATGGAAGAAAATGGATTTGGGGAAGGAAGAGCAGAGAGAGGGAGAGGATGAGGGGACGAAGAGATGGAAGACAAGACCATGGTTACATAAGAGGGAGGGAGATGATGGAAAACAATGATGGAGGGAGAGGTGGAGGTAGAGAAGGATAGATAGAATGATAGATTACCTGCAGTAACTGTGCCTCCTGTAATATGGCTTAGAAACAGAGAGACGGTCCCTCCTTGTCCTAGGCAACGCAGATCTGCACTACGGCACCTTCCTCTGCAAATCCCAACACTGACCAACCAACAGCAATTACAGTCATTACAGAGACTGGAGAGAAAAAGAGAATGAGAGAGAAAGAACCATGACAATGTCCGGTGCTGTTCTGTCCATCCGTTCTACTCCACTAACACACAGCCCCCTCACTTATCTCTTTCTGCTGCTAGCAGCGTGTTGTTTTCGAATTAGTAAGCAGCCTCAGCCACAGAGAGAGAAAGAGAGAGAGCCTGTGCATTGCTCGCTCGCTACATCACCTGCCTGCCTAACGGAATCATCATCCCCCCTCCCCTCCTCCTTCTCTCCCTTTGTCCATACCTCCCTTCCTCCCTCCTTCCAAGGCTCAAAGCCCTCAATATTAATGAGGAAAAGGGCGGGGGGAAGGTGAGGAGTTGAAGGGAGAAGCAGCTGCACCATGTGTGTACTGTAGAGACCAGGTTAACTGTGTCCGCAATGGCTACATTATTAGATTGTCCTGGAACCTGCTACTTATCATTCTATGTGTAGAATGGCTGGAAAACTAGCTTCATTGACCAGAGCCTGTGAATATGTTAGCTAGGCTGATTAGCATTTTGACAGGGACAGAATGCTGCTGGAACGGAACAGAGCTGAAAGGAGGTACCTTGAGATTGGTGGTGGTGGTTAGCTTGCTTGCTAGCCTGTGAAGGAAGAAGGTTATTACTAACCTTATTGATGTCACTTGTTAAATACACTTTTTAATCAGTGTAGATGAAGGGGAGGAGACAGGTTCAAGAAAGCTTTTTAAGACTTGAGACAATTGAGACATGGATTGTATATGTGTGCCATTCAGAGGGTGAATGGGCAAGACAAAAGATGTGTGTTTTTTTAATTTTATGGCAAGTCAGTTAAGAACAAATTATTATTTTCAATGACAGCCTAGGAACAGTGGGTTAACTGCCTTGTTCAGGGGGAGAATGACAGATTTTTACCTTGTCAGCTCGGGGATTCGATCTTGCAACCTTCCGGTTACTAATCCAACACTCTAACCACTAAGCTACCTGTCACCCCGATGGTTAAGGTGCTATGGTGGTAGGTGCCAGGCGCACCGGTTTGTGTCAAGAACTGCAACGTTGCTGAGTTTTTCACGCTCAACAGTTTCCCGTGTGTATCAAGAATGGTCTACCACCCAAAGGACATCCAGCCAACTTGACACAACTGTGGGAAGCAATTGAATCAACATGGGCCAGCATCCCTGTGGAACGCTTTTGATACCTTGTAGAGTCCATGCCCCGGGGGGAGTGCAACTCAATATTAGGACGGTGTTCTTAATATTTTGTACACTTAGTGTATATCTGTATTTATCATAGGTCCTGTGATAGAAATATTGAGAGAGACAGAGCGACAGAGAGTGACAGAGGGAGATAGAGACTGAAAGGGAGTGACAGATTGAGAGAATGCCAAACAGGCAGCAATACACCTCTATTCCACCATGCCAGAAGACGGTTGTAGAGGGATTGCTGCCAACTTGGTTTTTGTCACCCTGTGAGTTACAGATGGCTTTACACACACCCACACAACGTAAACCCACTCAGCTCCTCGTCAGTCCCTGGCCTGCTTCCTGTCCCTAATCCCTGACTGGGTTTAATCTGATTCTGTAGTGGAGGTGAAATCCCCTTTGGAAGGCTCATAGCCAACATAGGAATAGAAACACGTGCTCATGTAACGCCTTCACGCACTATTATAACACCATGGCAGCACAGATAGTGATACAGACACATATGGCCATGCCATGATCTCTCCCTGGTACAGTTGGGCTATACTCTTCCGCTAGCTGGTTTCGCATAGCAGATTAGCATAAATCTATTATGGGGCTAATGCAGTGCATTTTGTGGATGACTTGATGTAATGTTATGGAGTTGAGTGTCTAAGCGTAACATCATCACCTTAACGTATCGATCAGAACCTGGTTATGGTCGGTCCGGTACTTAGGTTACACAGTTCCAATGTTCCCCTACCCACTGTGGCAAAGTCATACAAGTGATAATGAGCTCTTATTGTGTGATTTAGTGTGCTTATTTGACACTAGACAAATATGAGCAAAATATATATCTTAGTTTCTTTCCCTGATATGACCTGGGGTGTTTTCACTAGGAAACAAACAGAAACAAATGGACCAAAACGGAGAGGAACCTTCCTGAATTTGTCCAATAAGAAACTCTCATTTTTGTTGCAAAACATTTTACTAAGATGTTCACTAATGAATACACCCCAGAACATATGAAATATACTTTGTTTCAAAAGGAAGGAAGGAAAGTTCAAATATGTTTCCAAACGACACCCAAACATCAATCCAAATTCATCTGAAAGCTATGGCTTTTTCTCAATTGTGAAAAAGTCTGTCCTCTCCTTGACTCCTCCGTTCTCCTTTCCTCCCTGACCCTGGTCACTGTAGAAGAGGATACATTTGTTAATAGGTGAACAAAGGAGTTGGCTCCTCTCCTCGATTGCCTCCTCCGGCGGAGGATTCACAGATGTATCCTACCACAGAAGAGTTTTGAAATCCGCCACACCCCCTTTGAATCAGCTGTGGTTTTGTCGGAGGAAAGCATGCACACATTTAAAAACGATACGCTACTTATCCTTCTATCTATAAAATATCTAGCACAACTAACTACACTTCTTTTGCATTTTGGGACCCTCCTCTGTAAACGTAATTTGCCTGATAACGCTAGTGGAGAAGGAGAATCTAATTTCATACGAATACATTTGATTCCACGTTTCCTCTCCTCGCCTCCTCTCCTCGTTTAGCTTTTACATTTTTCAAAAGGAGGCGAGGAGAGAACAGAGAGGAGACGATACAAGGAATAAGTGTTGGAAAATCCAATACATTTTCCCAGAAATCCTGGTCGGAAAATGTCGGATTTCCTTGCTTATTCCCTCACGATTCCGGGAATCTTCCAACTGTGATTTGTGGAAAACTAGGGAATTTAAGGAAAGTTAATGGAATTTTGCAACCCTTCGAGGAATCAAGTAAATGCAATTGAGATTCTCCTTAAACTAAGGTGTATCTTGACAACACTTCCTTTGAACATAATGTTGATTGTTCTCCTACAAGCGTTCTCATGAGCCAAATCCGTTATCGACAGTCTTGACTACTTCAGAATTGCATTGGGCAGACAAAAAAATAAGCCTTAATTGAGAAGACGGGAGGCAATGCTTGGTTTTTAATAAAATAAAACGAAATGGAAAAAACATCTGTAACAGTCTGTAATTTCAACATGTTTCAAGCTGATCACCATTGTCTCTGTTCCCATGAACTCCATGGTAACCTGCCTAAATGACTATCGTGCCACAGCACTCACATCTGTAATCATGAAATGCTTTGAAAGGCTGGTCATGGCACACATCAACACCATTATTCCAGAGACCCTGGACCCACTCCAATTTGCATACCGCCCCAACAATTCACAGATGAGACAATCTCAATTGCACTTCACACTGCTCTCTCCCACCTGGACAAGAGGAATACCTATGTGAGAATGATGTTCATTGACTACAGCTAAGCATTCACCACCATAGTCCTGTTCCAAGCTCATCACCAAGCTTGGAACCCTATCTCCCTCTGCAACTGGATGCTGGACTTCCTGACTGGCCGCCCCCAGGTGGTCAGGGTAGGCAATAACACCTCCACCACGCTGACCCTGAATACGGGGGCCCCTCAGGGGTGTGTACTTAGTCCTCTCCTGTACTCCCTGTTTACCCACGACTGCATGGCCACGGACAACATGAAAGTGATAGGCCTGATCACCGACGGTGATGAGACGGCGTACAGAGAGGAGGTCAGAGACCTCCCAGCTAGCACATTTGGTTCCTTGGAAGTTGTGGGAACGTAAGTTTTTGGTTTCCCATTGGTGCTGGGAACGAAGCCAAAGTTTCCTGACCGGTAAAACCGAATGTTTTTTAAATGTTCTGAGAAAGGAAGTGAAAATGTGGCCTGTTCTAGAGGTCTCAAGAAGGTTCTGGGAACGTTCTACTATGGTTCCCTGAACGTTTTCCTGGGAGGTTATATATAAAAAAAAACTACAGTCGATGTCCGTGGCCCCACAAAAATATTCCCATCAAAATCTCTCATTTTAAGCTAGAGATATGTTTTTTTGCATGGGCAACCAACTGCATCCGCCGATGTTGCCCTTCCGCATCAGCTGTGAAAAGTGGCAGAGCTAGAGCGGTGTTTGTCAGACCATGAGACATTCTGAAAATCGGTCTTCTCACAAAAACGTGTATTGCATCCAAACACTTTAACTATAAACTATTATGACCACTCTATGGAAAGATGAGACTCTGAAGTCGTTAGATCCGATCTGCCAACTTCTGTATGCAGCGTCTGTACCATTTGGGCTACACACTAATACCCCTCTGTGTAAAGATGAGTTTCTCACAAACACGTATATGTTGGTTGTTTTGCACTAGGATGCACACAAGCCCAACAAGACTAGTCTGAAGGTAACCGGATACCATTTTTTTTTTTTTATTATGGAAGTATATATGGAGATAGTTTAGTGCCTAAAATAAGGGGTTAACTTCTTTGGTATAGGGGGCAGCATTTTCACTTTTGGATGAATTTCGTGCCCATAGTGAACTGCCTCCTACTCTGTCCCACATGCTAATATATGCATATTATTACTATTGGATAGAAAACACTCGGATCTTTCTGAAACTGTTTGAATGATGTATGTGAGTATAACAGGACTCATATGGCAAGCAAAAACCTGAGAAAAAATCCAAACAGGAAGTGAAAAATCTGAGAGTGGTCGATGTTAAAGTCATCGCCTATTCAATTCCCTGTAATATATGGATCTGTTTGCTCTTCATACGCCTTCCACTAGATGTCAACAGTCAGTAGAACGTGGAATGAAGTTTATGCTGTGTTGTGGGACCGGATGGGAGGGGAATGAGTCAGTGGTCTGGCAGATTGCCAGTTCTTGGTCACGCGCTTTCCTCATGTTGTCGTCTTGCATTCCATTACTTATACAGACATGAAAGAATGCTTCGGTTGGAACGTTATTGGACATAAATGATAACAACATCCTGAAGATTGATTCTCTACTAAATTTGACCAGTTTATTCGACCTGGAATATAACTTTTTGAAGTTTTCATCCGACGTTTTCCTGCATCTGCGCGAGCGTTTGGACACGTGTACTACACATGCTAGCAACATTAGCTAATTGGACATAAGTAATGGACATTATCGAACAAAACAACGATTTATTGTGGAACTAGGATTCCTGGCACTGCATTCTGATGAAGATAATCAAAGGTAAGGGAATATTTATGATGTAATTTCGTATTTCTGTTGACTCCAACATGGCGGAGAAATGTTGTTAAATCTGAGCGCARTCTCAGATTATTGCATGGTGTGCTTTTTACGTAAAGTTATTTTTAAATCTGACACAGCGGTTGCATTAAGAACAAGTGTATCTTTAATTATATGTAAAACATGTATCTTTCATCAAAGTTTATGATGAGTATTTCTGTTATTTGACGTGGCTCTCTGTAATTACTCCGGATATTTTGGAGGCATTTCTGAACTTGACACCAATGCAAACCGAGATTTGTGGATATAAATATGCACATTATCGAACAAAACTTAAATGTATTGTGTAACATGATGTCATATGAGTGTCATCTGATGAAGATGTTCAAAGGTTAGTGATTAATTTTATCTCTATTTCTGGTTTTTGTTACTACTATCTTTTGCTGGGAAAATGGCTGTGTTTTTCTGTGGCGATGTACTGAGCTAACATAATTGTTTGGTGTGCTTTCCCCGTAAATCCTTTTTGAAATCAGACATGTTGGCTGGATTCACAACATGTGTAGCTTTAATTTGGTGTCTTTCATGTGTGATTTCATGAAAGATTGATTTTTATAGTAATATATTGGAATTTGGCACGCTACATTTTTTCTGGATTTTGGCCAAGTGGGACGCTACCGTCCCACCTATCCTAGAGAAGTTAAATACATCAAATACATATATAGTTTCCTGATCTTTCTAATATCTCTCAGATATAGGACAGACACTTCAGAACAAACTTCCTTTTGATTTTTTGGGGGACTATCTATTTATCCATGTATGAAGTTGTTATTCAATGCATTTCAATGGGCTATTACCAATAAGACCAAATTCAATGTTTCATCAAATCCTTTTGTATATATTTTTTGATACCTTAAGTGGTCCTAAACTCAAAATCAAATATCTAAATGATTACTGGTATGACCATCTTAAAATAATTCCATGTTAGTAGTTTTCTTGTGTATTTCTTTAAGGTATCTTAATTGTAGTAACCTGGTATATTTATGTTTACCAATAGATGGCAGTATTGACTCAAGACGGGGGTTTGCTTCCCGCTATCCGTAGCTATTTCCTATGTCTGCCTATATAACTATGATTAAGAAAGGTTCAGGTAGTTTAAGCCAGGTGCATAAGATAATGTAAATCTAAGTTACAATTAAATACTAAACCATACGTAAGTCTCATGAGTCGTAATTCTAAGAAGCCTTTAAGGATACTACATATTTGGCGATGAGGATAACTGCGTTGGATTTTTTTGTTGCCACGAAGTTAATGGAGTGTTTGGCGTGCGACGCGGGAGGTGAGACTCAAGTGAACGGTGGAAGATTCTGAAGGATTGATTCCCTGGATACGGGTAGGACAAATTATTGACTGTGTGAGGGGAGAAAGAATCGGAAAAGATGGCTTTGGCAACAATAGGCTCGCTACCACCATTTGATCCTAAAAATCAGGAATGGGAGGAGTACTGTGAAATAATGGAACATTTCTTTGCTGCTAATGAAATAACTGATGCCACTATACAGAAATCCATACTCATAAGCGTTGTCGGTGCACAGACGTACAGCTTAATGAGAAACCTGTTGAGCCCAGATAAACCAGGAGAAAAGTCATTCATAGATAGATTTAGTCGAGCTATTTAAAAAATCACTTCAACCCCAAACCCAGTGAGATAGTACAAAGATTCAAGTTTGATTCACGCATGAGAAAACCTATCGAATCAGTGGGGGAATATGTGGCTGAGTTGAGAGAACTAGCATTGGACTGTAACTATGGGAATACATTATCGCAAATGCTACCCGATCGGCTGGTGTGTGGGATTAATGATGACAGGATACAAATACGATTGTTATCAGAGCCTAATCTCACGTTTGAGAATGCACTCAAACTGGCTCAGGCCATGGAGTCCGCAAATAGAAATGCACTGGATTTGCAGGCAAGGGGGGCAACTGCGTGCCATACAGTAAAAGAGAGCAGCGCTGAGCGCGTAGAATTTCAAAGAACAGAAAGCCGTGGTGCAGCAGCCAATAGAGACTGTTATCGTTGCAAAGGCAAACACGCAGCGTTTGACTGTAAATTCAAACACGAAAAGTGTTATGCATGGATAATAGGCCACATTGCGACGGCGTGCCGCAATAAAAAAAAGCCACGGGCAGCAGAAAAGAGGACGGACAGAAAACCGAATACCTCCAGACGCTCTAGCTACCGCTCTAATCAAGTGATAGAAAGTGAAAGTGAGTGCGCAGCACAAAAACATCCTGTGGCGGACTGTACTAGCATCGAATAGTCCCCGCGATATGCAACTTTTTAAGGAAGTCAGGAACCAATACACACAGTCAGTTAGGAAAGCAAAGGCTAGATTTTTCAAATAGAAATGTGGATCCTGTAGCTCTAACTCCAAAAAGTTTTGGGACACTCTAAAGTCCATGGAGAATAAGAGCACCTACTCCCAGCTGCCCACTGCACTGAGGCTAGGAAACACTGTCACTACTGATAAATCCACGATAATCGGGAATTTCAATAAGCATTTCTCCACGGTTGGCCATGCTTTCCTCCTGACTACCCCAACCCCGGCCAACAGCTCTGCACCAAGTAGCTGCCGGGGAGAAATGCTTATAGCAGAACATCCAGATAGCTGATGTTCTGAAAGAGCTGCAAAATCTGGACCCGTACAAATCAGCTGGGCTAGACAATCTGGACCGTCTCTTTCTAAAATTATCCGTCGCCATTAGTGCAACCCCTATTACTAGTCTGTTCAACCTCTCTTTCGTATTGTCCTAGATTCCTAAAGATTGCAAAGCTGCCACGGTCATCCCGCTCTTCAAAGGGGGTGACACTCTAGAACAAACTGTTACAGACCTATATCCATCCTGCCCTGCCTTTCTAAATTCTTCGAAAGGTAAGTTAACAAACAGATCACTGACCATTTTGAATCCCACCGTACCTTCTCCGCTGTGCAATCCAGTTTCCGAGCTGGTCACGGGTGCACCTCAGCCACGCTCAATGTACTAAACAATATTATAACCGCCATCGATAAAAGACAGTACTGTGCAGCCGTCTTCATCAACCTGGCCAAGGCTTTCGACTCTGTCAATCACCATATTCTTATCGGCAGACTCAACAGCCTTGGTTTCTCAAATGACTGCCTCGCCTGGTTCACCAACTACTTCCCAGAGAGTTCAGTGTGTCAATCAGAGGGCCTGTTGTCCGGACCTCTGGCAGTCTCTATGGGGGTGTCACAGGGTTAAATTCTCGGGCCGACACCTTTCTCTGTATACATCAATGATGTCGCACTTGCTGCTGGTGATTCTCTGATACACCTCTATGCAGACGACACAATTCTGAATACATCTGGCCCTTCTTTGGACACTGTGTTCACAAACCTCCAAACGAGCTTCAATGCCATACAACACTCCTTCTGTGGCCTCCAACTGCTCTTAAATGCAAGTAAAACTAAATGCATGCTCTTCAACCGATCGCTGCCCGCACCTGCCCGCCTGACTAGCATCACTACTCTGGACGGTTCTTAGAATATGTGGACAACTGCAAATACCTAGGTGTCTGGCCAGACTTTAAACTCTCCTTCCAGACTCATATTAATCATCTCCAATCCAAAATTAAATCTAGAATCGGTTTCCTATTTTGCAACAAAGCCTCCTTCACTCACGCTGCCAAACATACCCTCGTAAAATTGACTATCCTACCGATCCTCGACTTTGGCGATGTCATTTACAATATAGCCTCCAACACTCTACTCAGCAAACTGGATGCAGTCTATCACAGTGCCTTCCGTTTTGTCACCAAAGCCCCAAATGCCACCCACGACTGCGACCTGTATTCTCTTGTCGGCTGGCCCTCGTTACATATTCGTCGCCAGACCTACTGGCTCCAGGTCATCTATACGTCTTTGCTAGATAAAGCTCTGTCTTATCTCAGCTCACTGGTCACCATAACAACACCCACTCGTAGTACGCGCTCCAGCTGGTACATCTCACTGGTCATTCCCAAAGCCAACACCTACTTTGGCCGCCTTTCCTTCCAGTTCTCTGCTGCCAATGACTGGAACGAATTACAAAAATCGTTGAAGTTGGAGACATATCTCCCTCACTAAATTTAAGCATCAGCTATCTGAGCAGCTTACCGATCGCTGCAGCTGTACACAGCCCATCTGTAAATAGCCCATCCAATCTTCCTACCTCATCCATATATAGTTTTTATTTACTTTTTTCTCTTTTGCACACCAGTATTTCTTCTTCCACATCATCTGCACATCTATCACTCCAGTGTTAATTTGATCAATTATAATTACTTCGCTACTATTGGCCTATTTATTGGAGTAAGGAGGTAATCCTTACTCCATTTGCACACACTGTATATAGATTTTTCTAATGTGTTATTGACTGTACTTTTGTTTATCCTATGTGTAACTCTGTGTTGTTTTTTGTCGCACTGCTTTGCTTTATCTTGGCCAGGTCGCAGTTGTAAAGGAGAACTTGTTCTAAACTGGCCTGCCTGGTAAAGGTGAAATATAAAGGTAAAGGTGAAATATATATATATTTTTAAATGATGACAGAAGTGACTGCTAAGGGGCGATAGTCATTTAGTTCAGGTACCTTAGCTTTCTTGGGAACACGAGAAAGCTTTTAGCTTTCTTGGGAACACGAACAATGATGGCCATCTTGAAGCATGTGGGCACAGCAGACTGGGATAGGGATTGATTGAAGCACCTTTGGCAACAATTACAGCTGTCAGTCTTTCTGTGTAAGTCTCTAAGAGCTTTCCACACCTGGATTGTGCAACATTTGCCAGTTATTATTTTCAAAATTCTTCAATCTCTGTCAAATTGGTTGTTGATCATTGCTAGACAACCATTTTCAGGTCTTGCCATTAATTTCCAAGTAGATTTAAGTAAAAACTGTAACTCGGCCAATCAGGAACATTCACTGCTTTCTTGGTAAGCAACCACAGTGTAGATTTGGCCTTGTGGTTTAGGTAATTGTCCTGCTTAAAGATAAATTCATCTCTCAGTGTCTGGTGGAAATCAGACTGAACCAGGTTTTTCTCTTGGATTTTGCCTGTGCTCTATTCAGTTTATTTTTATCCTAAAAAACTCCCTAGTCCTTGTCGATGACAAGCATATCCAGGATGCAGCCACCATCATGCTTCAAAATATGAGGAGTGGTACTCAGTGATGTGTTGAATTTTCCCCAAACATAACACTTTGTATTCAGGACATAAAGTTAATGTCTTTGCCATATTTTAGTGCAGTTTTACTTTAGTGCCTTATTGCAAACGGGAAGTAAACAAGCAAACAGCTGGAGGCAGGGCTTTCTCCTATAGAGCTCCATTTTTATTTAATGGTCTGCCTACCCATGTGAGAGACGCAGACTCGGTCTCAACCTTTAAATCTTTACTGAAGACTCATCTCTTCAGTGGGTCATATGATTGAGTGTAGTCTGGCCCAGGAGTGTGAAGGTGAACGGAAAGGCTCTGGAGCAACGAATCGCCCTTGCTGTCTCTGCCTGGCCGGTTCCCCTCTCTCCACTGGAATTCTCTGCCTCTAACCCTATTACAGGTGCTGAGTCACTGGCTTACTGGTGCTCTTCCATGGCGTCCCTATGAGGGGTGCGTCACTTGAGTGGGTTGAGTCACTGACATGATCTTCCTGTCTGGGTGTGGTGGAGATCTTTGTGGGCTATACTCGGCCTTGTCTCAGGATGGTTGAAGTTGGTGGTTGAAGTTTTCCCTCTAGTGGTTTTGGGGCTGTGCTTTGGCAAAGTGGGTGGGGTTATATCCTGCCTGTTTGGCCCTGTCTGGGGGTATCATCGGATGGGGCCACAGTGTCTCCTGACCCCTCCTGTCTCAGCCTCCAGTATTTATGCTGCAGTAGTTTATGTGTCGGGGGGCTAGGGTCAGTCTGTTATATCTGGAGTACTTCTCCTGTCTTATCCGGTGTCCTGTGTGAATTTAAGTATGCTCTCTCTAATTCTCTCTTTCTTTCTCTCTCTCTTGGAGGACCTGAGCCCTAGGACCATACCTCAGGACTACCTGGCATGATGACTCCTTGTTGACCCCATTCCACATGGCCGTGCTGCTGCTCCAGTTTCAACTGTTCTGTGGACCCCTGACCTGTTCACTGTGATTATTATTATTTGACCATGCTGGTCATTTATGAACATTTGAACATCATGGCCATGTTCTGTTATAATCTCCATCCGGCACAGCCAAAAGAGGACTGGCCACCCCTCATAGCCTGGTTCCTCTCTAGGTTTCTTCCTAGGTTTTGGCCTTTCTAGGGAGTTTTTCCTAGCCACCGTGCTTCTACAGCTGCATTGCTTGCTGTTTGGGGTTTTAGGCTGGGTTTCTGTACAGCACTTTGAAATATCAGCTGATGTAAGAATGGCTATATAAATACATTTGATTTGATTTGATTTTGAAGCATGTTTTGGTATATTTTATTCTGAACAAGCTTCCTTCTTTTCACTGTAATTTAGGCTAGTATTGTGGAGTAGCTACAATGTTGTTGATCCATCTTCAGTTTTCTCCTATTACAGCCATTGAACTCTAACTGTTTTAAAGTCACCATTGGCATCATGGTGAAATCCCTGAGGTTTCCTTCCTCTCCGGCATCTTTGTATCTGTATCTTAGTGACTGGGTGTGTTGATACACATCCAAAGTGTAATTAATAACTTCACCATGCTCAAAGGGATATTCAATGTCTGCTTTTATTTATTGTTTACCCATCTACCAACAGATAATTGTATGTGTGGGGTAGAGATGAGGTAGTCATTCAAAAATCATGTTAAACAATATTATTGCAGATAGAGAGTCCATGCAACTTATGTGACTTGTTAGCCCTTTCCTGAAGTCGAATGACCTAGTGGCCTCATGGGTGGAATGTCAAATATTTTTCATAATTTCATACTCAAAAAACATTATTTATTTCTAAACACCAAAAATCTCATGTTTCTATGTCAAACGGCTTTGATATTTTTCAGTCTCCTGTGACACAGTTGAAGTCGGACGTTTACATACACCTTAGCCAAATACATTTAAACTCAGTTTTTCACAATTCCTGACATTTAATCCTAGTAAAAAATTCCCTGTCTTGGGTCAGTTAGGATCACCACTTTATTTTAAGAATATGAAATGTCAGAATAATACTAGAGAGAATTATTTATTTCAGCTTTTATTTCTTTCATGACATTCCCCAGTGGGTCAGAAGATTACATAGACACAATTAGTATTTGGTAGCATTGCCTTTAAATTGTTTAACTTGGGTCAAAAGTTTCGGGTAGCCATCCACAAGCTTCCCACAATAAGTTGGGTGAATTTTGGCCCATTCCTCTTGACAGAGCTGGTGTAACTGAGTCAGGTTTGTAGGCCTCCTTGCTCGCACACGCTTTTTCAGTTCTGCCCACACATTTTCTACAAGATTGAGGTCAGGGCTTTGTGATGGCCACTCCAATACCTTGACTTTGTTGTCCTTAAGCCATTTTGCCACAACTTTGGAAGTATGCTTGGGGTCATTGCCCATTTGGAAGACCCATTAGCTAACAAGCTTTAACTTCCTGACTGATGTCTTGAGATGTTGCTTCAATATATCCACATAATTTTCCATCCTCATGATGCCATCTATTTTGTGAAGTGCMCCAGTCCCTCCTGCAGCAAAGCACCCCCACGACATGATACTGCGACCCCCCCCCCCCGTGCTTCGCGGTTGGGATGGTCTTCTTCGGCTTGCAAGCCTCTCCCTTTTTCCTCCAAACATAACGATGGTCAGTATGGCCAAACAGTTCTATTTTTGTTTTATCAGACCAGAGGACATTTCTCCAAAAAGTAAGATCTTTGTCCCCATGTGCTGTTGCAAACCGTAGTCTGGATTTTTTATTGCAGTTTTGGAGCAGTGGCTTCTTTCTTGCTGAGCGGCCTTTCAGGTTATGTCGATATAGGACTCGTTTTACTGTGGATATAGATACTTTTGTACCCGTTTCCTCCAGCATCTTCACAAGGTCCTTTGCTGTTCTGGGATTGATTTGCACTTTTCGCACCAAAGTATGTTCATCTCTAGGAGACAGAACACGTCTCCTTCCTGAGCGGTATGGACGGGCTGTGTGGGTCCCATGGTGTTTATACTTGCATACTATTGTTTGTACAGATGAACATGGTACCTTCAGGCGTTTGGAAATTGCTCCCAAGGTTGAACCAGACTTGTGGAGGTCTACAATTGTTTTCTGAGGTCTTGGCTGATTTCTTTTGATTTTCCCATGATGTCAAGCAAAGAGGCTCTGAGTTTGAAGGTAGGCCTTGAAATGCATCCACAGTACACCTCCAATTGACTCCAATTATGTCAATTAGCCTATCAGAAGCTTCTAAAGCCATGACACAATTTTCTGGAATTTTCCAAGCTGTTTAAAGGCACAGTCAATTTAGTGTATTTAAACTTCTGACCCACTGGAATTGTGATACAGTGAATTTAAGTGAAAACATCTGTCTGTAAACAATTGTTGGAAAAATGGACATTTGTGGTCGATGCACAAAGTAGATGTCCTAACTGACTTGCCAAAACTATAGTTTGTTAACAAGAAATGTGTGGAGTGGTTGAAAAACAAGTTTTAATGTCTCTAACCTAAGTGTATGTAAACTTCCGACTTCAACTGTATATATAGAGGGCTCTATTTTCGTCTGGTGTTAAGCTGGCGCTAGTGTCAAACACAGGTTAGTTTGCAATTTCATTATGTAAAAACTGCCGCACTGGTGTTTTTACCTGTCTTATATCAGCTCACTTGTGCTCAGTGTCCTTAAAAAACATGATTCAAAGTGCTAATTTCAGGCAGTGCTGATGGGGATTTACAGTAAGATGGTTTTAGCAGTAATGCAGTTGGTTATGGCATGAATTTTGACAACGGAAACGCCCCTATCCAACCGTGACGCACACTGCCCATATGCACATGAAACAAGAGTAGCCCAATGTGCTTTTGGAGCCTGAATACTTCATATTTAGAAACATAAACTCCCATTTTATTTGATTAAAGACCAAGCATAGCCTCCTCTCCTCTCAATTAAGGCTTTTTTTTGTCTGCCCAATGCAATCGCAAACTAGTCAGGACTATCGATAAAGGGTTTGGCAAAGCTTTATTCAATATTTGTAGGCAGGCCCACATTATTTTAGCCATGCAGGTCCTGTTTTAGATTTGCGTAAAACTCCCTTCATGCTCATCATGAAACGAGAGATGCGTACCTCTGTGAATACCGGTGAACCTCGTATTTAAAAGTTGGGGAAAAAATTGTTTCATATATTATTCAAAACCCAAGCCCTCCCTTAGGCCTACTATAACGAAGGCTTGTTCAACAGCAAAGTGTGTCTTTTTTATCCTGGCGATTGTATGATATCATTGCATTTTACATTTTTTATTTTTTTTATTTTTAACTGCTTGTTTTTCATTACATTTTATTACAACCAAACTTATTAGAATGTTTCACCTTCCTGGTTTTATGGAGACAACGTCCGCTTGCAATGCAACTTCTGGAAATGTGTGAATACGATCTGATCTGTAAAATTGTTATGATTATGTTAATAAAACATAGGCCTATTTAGGAGCAGTATAACGGTGAGTGGACATTCTCCCTTTCTCTTTATTGGATCTTTGTCTAGCTACTGAGAAGTGTGGATGTGCGTAAAACTATCCATATTCTGCATTGTTTTAATATTATATGCCCACAGAAAGAAATTATGGTGCCTGTAAGTGTGACATATCCTATTTTGTTTAGGATTTGATTAGAATTATTCATTCTCTTTTTAGGCCTTATCAATATTGAACTTAACCTTGCTTATTTACGATGTTTGGCGTGTCCATGCACCGCCATAATGCAATTTACAGTAGGCCTATTGCTTTTATCAGTGTGAATACTACTAAAACCTATATCAGTGTGAATACTAGCCATGCAATTACTTAAAACAATGTGGACTGCAAATGGGTTCAAGTTAATGTATTTCGTGAAGATAGCTCTACATTTTGTTATTTCATTTCTGTAAGCCATTTAACAAACTATAACTGACTAACATTGGAATTGGAGTTGATTCCAAGGCAATACATAAAAGACCATAAATACACAGCATGAAGCAACCACATATTTCGCCATGGAGCACAGCGCCAGCAAGTGTGGCAATAATTGTGATAGTGAAAATATCAAAAATATTTCTGACACACCCCTGAACCTATAGCACTACTGCCTTCGCTTAGATTTACCATTGCATTAAGTTTATTAAAATAGAGCCCAAAGTGTAAAATTGGGATGCAAACTTTGAATTGAATGCATTTCTACTCTATATCTGAAATGATACAGGTGTCTTCTTCTTTTAAGCCCATAACCATGTGTGTGAGGTGTATGTACAGTGCATTCTGAAAGTATTCAGACCCCTTGACCTTTTCCACATTTTGTTACATTACAGCCTTGTTCTAAAATTGATTAAATTAATTGTTTTCCTCACCAATCTACACACAATACCCCATAATGACAAAGCGAAAACAGGTTTTTAGACATTTTTGCAAATGTATTACAAATACAAAACAAAACCTTATTTATAAAAGTATTCAGACCCTTTGCTATGAGACTCGAAATTGAGCTCAGGTGCATCCTGCTTCCATTGCTCATCCTTGAGATGTTTCTACAACTTGATTAGAGTCCACCTGTGGTAAATTCAATTTATTGGACAGGATTTGTAAAGGCACACACCTGTCTATATAATGTCCCACAGTTGACAATGCATGTCAGAGCAAAAACCAAGCCATGAGGTCAAAGGAATTGTCCGTAGAGCTCCGAGACAGGATTGTGTCGAGGCACAGATCTGGGGAAGGGTACCAAAACAATTCTGCAGCATTAAAGGTCCCCAAGAACTCAGTGGCCTCCATCTTTCTTAAATGGAAGTAGTTTGGAACCACCAAGACTCTTCCTGGAGCTGGCCGCCCGGCCAAACAGAGCAATCGGGGTAGAAGGGCCTTGGTCACGGAGGTTACCAAGAACCTGATGGTCACTCTGACATGGCTGCAGAGTTCCTCTGTGAAGATGGGAGAATCTTCCAGAAGGACAACCATCTCCGCAGCACTCCACCAATTACGCCTTTATGGTAGCGTAGCCAGACGGAAGCCACTCCTCAGTAAAAGGCATGACAGCCCGCTTGGAGTTTGCCAAAAGGCACCTAAAGACTCTCAGACCATGAGAAACAAGATTATCTGGTCTGATGAAACCAAGATTGAACTCTTTGGCATGAATACCAAGCGTCATGTCTGGAGGAAACATGGCACCATCCCTACGGTGAAGCATGGTGGTGGCAGCATCATGCTATGGGGATGTTTTTCAGCGGCAGGAACTGGGAGACTAGTCAGGATAGAGGGAAAGATGAACGGGGCAAAGTACAGAGAGACCCTTGATGAAAACCTGCTCCAGCGCGCTCATGACCTCAGACTGGGGCGAAGGTTCACCTTCTAACAGGACAACAACCCTAAGCACACAGCCAAGACAACGCAGGAGTGGCTTCGGAACAAGTCTCTGAATGTCCTTGAGTGGCCAAACCAGACCCCGAACTTGAACCTGATCGAACATCTCTGGAGAGACCTCAAAATAGCTGTGCAGTGACACTCCCCATCCAAACTGACAGAGCTTGAGAGGATCTGCAGAGAAGAATGAGAGAAACTCCACAAATACAGGTGTGCCAAGCTTGTAGCGTCATACCCAAGAAGACTCAAGGTTGTAATCACTTCCAAAGGTGCGTAAAGGTTTTTTTAAATAGATTTTAGAATAAGGCTGTAATGTAACAAAATGTGGAAAAAGTCAAGGGGTCTGAATACTTTCCGAATGCACTGTAACCCAAACTAAGCTGTAAGTGTTATTAAAAGTCTTATTGAAACATTCAGTGAACGTTTTAAGGAAGTTATTAAAAAACTTAACATATCATTTCTGTTCTCAGAACAATTATAAAACCTCCCAGGCAAACTTTCAGAAAGTTCTCAGAACTTCCCTGCAGCCTAAAAAATGTACGTTCACAGAACAGACATTTTCACTTCCGTTCTCAGAACGTTTAAAAATCTCTGTTTACCGGTCAGGATACTTATGGCTTCGTTCCCAGAACCAATGGGAAACCAAACATGTACATTCCCACAACTTCCAAGGAACCAAATGTGCTAGCTGGGTTGCACTAGAGGTGTTTATAATTGTGAGAGGACAAGCCAATCCCTCAACCCCCCACCCGCCTCACAGTTCCTCTCAAATGTGACAGCTGCACAGTGGCGACCCGTCATTCAGGGCAGGTATTGAGCCCCACCTGTTTAGCTTTAAAAAAATTACAAAATTGTTGTTGCCTGTTTTGCATGTTATTTTGGCATTAATACATGTCACATATCAGTTTGCAAATAATGTAAAAAAAATTATAATAATTTAGTTTAAAAAAGCTGCATACAAACATGGTCTCTTTTTTGCTTCCTTGAGTAAGGCAGCTCCAAAATGCAGATGTTTCAGCCTAGCTTAGTGCTTTCAGTTGTGGTGGGGCAGCCAGTGGAAAATACAGAGCGTAGGGGTTGGAAATGTTCTCTAGTTGCGCCGTGATTGGCTCAGTGTTCTGTCACTCATGGGGACACCACGTCACTGAAAATTCAAGCCCCCTGGGGGTGCTGCTATAGATTTACATTAGAAGTGCCCATCCAAGAAGATTAAAGGTCATTGGCCACAGATAAAATTACGTCAAATCACGTTATATCTACCGTAGCTTTGATTGGACTGATCATGTCAACATCATACTTTCGAAATCTTAGCTAGCAAGCTAGACAAGCAGTCATCATCATGAATCAAGTGGACAATCTACTGGCAAATCCTTTTCAACCCTTGTCATATGAAGAGAAATTATTGATAAAACATATCGGTGCTCACCGGCCATTGGACATAAACAATACACAACCAGTTGGAAATCGCAAATTCAACAATGAGTGGTTTGAAAGGAATCAGTGCCTAACTGCAAGCGTTGCAAAGCAATCACTAGCCTGCTATTCACTGGAGAGGGTGTGTGGTCCAAGTCAGGGTTTAAGGGTCTCTTTTTCAAGCTTAAACGGATAAACATTCACATGCAACACAATAGGCCAGAAAAGGTTGAATACATTTGCCATGCTGTCAATCCAGTATGACTTCTGCCGCATTCAAAACAACTGGAAACTCGGAACTGGGAAAACTCAGACTTCAGTGAGTTCAAGACAACAATCGCCGTGCCACCTTCTGTTTAAGTGAGCACACAAGGCTCTGCTGATAGCCAGGTGTAGCGGTGGTAAGGATTCACTCCCTGGTGCTGAAAAGAAAGCTCTGTTGTTGGGACAGCTTTATTTTTGTGGGCACTGTTTGTCACCATTATAGTGCAATTCATGTATTGTTTAGTGCTGTGTTGTGTAGTGGCTTTTGTTTGCCACACCAAGAATTTACATGCTAAAATCGCCACTGCTTCTGCATAACGTAAAATCAAACAAACCATAACACTCAAGGATACATTACCCTTAATGTGACCACAATAGGTGATGCAAGGTCACATATGTAAAGGAAATCATGTTTAAACAAATAGGAATAGCTTTGGGCCTTTAAACGGTTCTCTTTTCTAGTTGAGCAAATTATTTTTTTCTACATTATCAGCAACACCCGGATACCAGTTTTGATTGAATAAGGAGAACCCCAACGTGCAATCGGATCCGGGGAAGACCATACACCTCAACTGTTGGTTTTCAAGGTTAACAATTTGTTAATATGGCTGCAGTTCAAGTTTCTGGGCTGGAGCCTAATACTGTGTGAAAAGGCTTTAGCTCTTCAGGCCCAGTGGATAAGTGGAATTTGCCTGAAAATAATCAACACTGAAGAACACAGCACACATTTTTCTGATGGCTTCATTCCTCAACTGATAAAAATACATCGGTCAGCAGCATCTGCTCAATCAATACCAATAACCTTAGCATGGATGAGTTACTGTAGAAGGCTGCCACTGACTGACTGCTCTTCCATCAGCAACCTTTTAGACCGCATCTACTAAACTGTCCATCACATCTGGCAGCCAGCCTCTGCCAGGACTAAAGACGCTCACTTACATTACAATGTAACAATGTAACAATGTGTATGCACTTTAGGGTGCATCTTAATAGTCTACAGTGACTTCCTTTCCTTGTCTCCTTTTCTTACTTTACACTCCTTTGGAGTCACAGGATAGGTAGAAATATTTCAGGAATTTCATTTCACTTGAATTTAATTTTACCATCTTTCACCATTACATATGAAGGAAATGAAAGGGAGCCACTTGCACCCTCAGTGTTTGAATGGTTGAAAATATACTATCCCTCTCACAGAGAGATGGGAATAAGGTCTTCAAAGACATTGAAGGTCTAACCAGGAGTACATGCAAGCCTGCCCCCTAGTGACAACGTTTGTGTGTCACATCATGAGAGGTTCAAGCCAGGCATTGAATAATAACATATAATTTTCAGGCTCTCTTTTAATCAGAGAAATAGGATTAAAAACCATTTTCAAAAACAGAAACACAAAATACAACTATTAAAGGTAAAAGATACTTGTATCCTGTATGAGCATTTAGCTTTTAGCCTACAGTGTCACACCCTGATCTGTTTCACCTGTCTTTGGGCTTGTCTCCACCCCCCTCCAGGTGTCGCCCATTTCCCCATTATTCCCCAAATCAAATCAAAGTTTATTTGTCACGTGCGCCGAATACAACAGGTGTAGTAGACCTTACATTGAATCGCTTACTTACAGGCTCTAACCAATAGTGCAAAAAAGGTATTAGGTGAACAATAGGTATGTAAAGAAATAAAACAACAGTAAAAAGACAAGCTATATACAGTAGCGAGGCTATAAAAGTAGCGAGGGTACATACAGACACCGGTTAGTCAGGCAGAATGCACAGGTAGATATGGTTAAAGTGACTATGCATATATGATGACAAGAGAGTAGCAGTAGCGTAAAAGAGGGTGGGTGGTGGGTGGCGGGACACATGCAGATAGCCCGGTTAGCCAATGTGCGGGAGCACTGGTTGGTCGGCACAATTGAGGTAGTATGTACATGAATGTATAGTTAAAGTGACTATGCATATATGATAAACAGAGAGTAGCAGCAGCGTAAAAAGAGGGGTTGGGGGGACGCACACAATGCAAATAGTCCGGGTAGCCATTTCATTACCTGTTACCAGGGGTAAAAACTGTTGAGAAGCCTTTTTGTCCTAGACTTGGCACTCTGTTACCGCTTGTCATGCGGTAGTAGAGAGAACAGTCTATGACTGGGGTGGCTGGGGTCTTTGACAATTTTTAGGGCCTTCCTCTAACACCGCCTGGTGTGGAGGTCCTGGATGGCAGGCAGCTTAGCCCCAGTGATGTACTGGGCCGTACGCACTACCCTCTGTAGTGCCTTGCGGTCAGAGGCCGAGCAATTGCCGTACCAGGCAGGGATGCAACCAGTCAGGATGCTCTCGATGTTGCAGCTGTAGAACCTTTTGAGGAGCTCAGGACCCATGACAAATCTTTTTAGTTTCCTGAGGGGGAATAGGCTTTGTCGTGCCCTCTTCATGACTGTCTTGGTGTGTTTGGACTATTCTAGTTTGTTGTTGATGTGGACGCCAAGGAACTTGAAGCTCTCAACCTGCTCCACTACAGCCCCGTCGATGAGAATGGGGGCGTGCTCAGTCCTCCTTTTCCTGTAGTCCACAATAATCTCCTTAGTCTTGGTTACGTTGAGGGATAGGTCGGGCACCACCCGGCCAGGTCTCGATTGTTGTCGGTGATCAGGCCTACCACTGTTGTGTCGTCTGCAAATGTAATGATGGTGTTGGAGTCGTGCCTGGCCATGCAGTCGTGGGTGAACAGGGAGTACAGAAGGGGGCTGAGCACGTACCCTGGGGAGCTCCAGTGTTGAGGATCAGCATGGCAGATGTGTTGCTACCTACCCTCACCACCTGGGGGCGGCCCGTCAGGAAATCCAGGATCTAGTTGCAGAGGGAGGTGTTTAGTCCCAGAATCCTTAGCTTAGTGATGAGCTTTGAGGGTACTATGGTGTTGAACGCTGAGCTGTAGTCAATGAATAGCATTCTCACATAAGTGTTCCTTTTGTCCAGGTGGGAAAGGGCAGTGTGGAGTGCAATAGAGATTGCATCATCTGTGGATCTGTTTGGGCGGTATGCAAATTGGGGTGGGTCTAGGGTTTCTGGGATAATGGTGTTGATGTGAGCCATTACCAACATTTCAAAGTATTTCATGGCTACGGACGTGAGTGCTACGGGTCTGTAGTGTACTTATACCTGTGTTCTCTGTTGCCAGTTTGTTTTGTTTCGTCAAGCCTATAAGTGGTTTTCCCATGCTTCTGTCTTGCTCTAGATCCTGTTTTCTAGCTTTCCTGGTTATTGACCATTCTGCCTGCCCGCCGTTCTGTACCTTTCGGACTCTGCTCTGGACAACTGACCTCTGCCTGCCCTTGACCTGTCATTTGCCTGCCCACCTGTTTCTGTAATAAACTTTTGCTACTTCGAAACTGTCTGCATCTGGGTCTTCTCCTGAGCCTTGATATACAGCTTTGTCTGTATACTAACATTCCCTTTCACAAATGGAATAGTACCTTATAGCTTGCTATGAAATATGAATTACGTTTATTTTAGGTCAAAATACACATACATTTCTGTAAATACACTTAAGGCTACAGTGTAGGATTGGGACATCCATTTTTTTCTCATAAATGAATGGTATATAGTCATATATTTTAGAAAAATACAAATCATGAGCTTGTTTAACTCAATTTATTGTAAACAATACCATTGCAAACAATGTACAGTCGTGGCCAAAAGTTTTGAGAATGACACAAATATAAATTTTCACAAAGTCTGCTGCCTCAGTTTGTATGATGGCAATTTGCATATACTCCAGAATGTTATGCAGAGTGATCAGATGAATTGCAATTAATTGCAAAGTCCCTCTTTGCCATACAAATTAACTGAATCCCCCAAAAACATTTCCACTGCATTTCAGCCCTGCCACAAAAGGACCAGCTGACATCATGACAGTGATTCTCTCGTTAACACAGGTGTGAGTGTTGACGAGGACAAGGCTTGAGATCACTCTGTCATACTGATTGAGTTCGAATAACAGACTGGAAGCTTCAAAAGGAGGGTGGTGCTTGGAATCATTGTTTTGCACAAAAAGGGCTTCACAGGCAAGGATACTGCTGCTTGTAAGATTGCACCTAAATCAACCATTTATCGGATCATCAAGAACTTCAAGGAGAGCGGTTCTATTGTTGTGAAGAAGGCTTCAGGGCGCCCAAGAAAATCCAGCAAGTGCCAGGACCGTCTCCTAAAGTTGATTCAGCTGCGGGATCGGGGCACCATCAGTACAGAGCTTGCTCAGGAATGGCAGCAGGTAGGTGTGAGTGCATCTGCACGCACAGTGAGGCGAACACTTTTGGAGGATGGCCTGGTGTTAAGAAGGGCAGCAAAGATGCCACTTCTCTCCAGGAAAAAAAAACAGGGACAGACTGATATTCTGCAAAAGGTACAGGGATTGGACTGCTGAGGACTGGGGTAAAGTCATTTTCTCTGATGAATCCCCTTTCCGATTGTTTGGGGCATCCGGAAAAAAGCTTGTCCTGAGAAGACAAGGTGAGCGCTACCATCAGTCATGTGTCATGCCAACAGTAAAACATCCTGAGATCATTCATGTGTGGGGTTGCTTCTCAGCCAAGGGAGTGGGCTTACTCACAATTTTGACTAAGAACACAGCCATGAATAAAGAATGGTACCAACACATCCTCCGAGAGCAACTTCTCCCAACCATCCAGGAACAGCTTGGTGACAAACAATGCATTTTCCAGCATGATGGAGCACCTTGCCATAAGGCAAAAGTGATAACTAAGTGGCTCGGGGGAACAAAACATCAATATTTTGGGTCCATGGCCAGGAAACTCCCCAGACCTTAATCCCATTGAGAACTTGTGGTCAATCCTCAAGAGGCAGGTGGACAAACAAAACCCCACAAATTCTGACAAACTCCAAGCATTGATTATGCAAGAAAGGGCTGCCATCAGTCAGGATGTGGCCCAGAAGTTAATTGATAGCATGCTAGGGCGGATTGCAGAGGTCTTGAAAAGAAGGGTCAACACTGCAAATATTGACTCTTTGCATCAACTTCATGTAATTGTCAATAAAAGCCTTTGACACTTATGAAATGCTTGTAATTATACTTCAGTATTCCATAGTAACATCTGACAAAAATATCTAAAGACACTGAAGCAGCAAACTTTGTGGCAATTAATATTTGTGTCATTCTCAAAACTTTGGCCATGACTATATAGCTTCAAAACTGTCAGTCCTTGCATCTGGAGCGCTGTCTATGTGGTGTAATATTTTCCCATCCCTCAGCTGTATGTTAAAATAAGTGGCAGGATGGCCATTTTTTGTATTTATTTTTATTTGCAGACTGTAGTTTTAAAGGTTTGTATGATATCTTTATGTTGATATATTTATGTTTGATTTATGTACCTTTCTTTTGAGTCATTTTGAATTAAATCCATCATTCTCTAATACGTTTAAAAACCTTTGTTTAGCATTAATAAAGCATAACATGGCTGCATGGGCTTTATACTAATGCGACTCTATGCAGCCAATAACAATATCCGCGACAGGTATATAATGCCAGTAACCGCTTGTGGATTTGACAGCTCTAATCCAGTTCCACCCCCAACACCGTCAAAACAACAGCTATGTGGGAGTCGGCTAGTGCAATCTGAATGAATCTAGCCCAAAGTCTAGTTAAAGGCCATAATACAGTGCCTTCGGAAAGTATTCAGACCCCTTCACTTTTCCAGATTTTGTTACGTTAAAGCCTTATTCTAAAATTGATTAAATAGTTTTTCCCCCCTCATCAATCTATACACAATACTGCATATTGACAAAGCAAAAACAGTTTTTTAGAAATGTTTGCAAATTTATTTGCTCTGACACAAATGTATTTACTTTTGACACATTCTTTGTTTCTTCATATTATTTACAATCAAAATTACACCATTTTGAGGACTTCAGTGCATTCACACCGGAAGTCATGTGCCTGGTGTAAAATGGTTGGAGATGACAGGAAAAACAAGCTGTGAGGTTGTTTCTCGAATTGAACTAGAGCCATTAAGCAATTAACTTTTTGCCTAAGGGTTATCCAATGCTGGCAATGTCTTCTAGGTACTTTTAAAACAAATGACTGACAGAAAACAGACTGATTTCACATAATTTGGATCTAGTGCAAATAAAAATGAATGGTTTAAATATATCTTATTTCTGGTTGATAGGTTGGAAAGGTTACACCAAAATCTTTCAAACGTATTAGCAGCAGTGGCAGTGGGTAAGTTAGTTGTGAGTGGGTGGAGATTTCAGTAGGACCAATGGAATGGTCTAAAATAAGAAAACCCTGCCTACCCAGGGAACCGGCATGGTATACTGATGGTTTCTCGGAACTGATGGCTTCTACGGTAAGATGGAGTACATTTTAGCTAAGCTTAACCCTTTTCCTAACCTTAACCTAATTATCCTAACCTGCTACATTAATTATCCTAACCTGCTACTTTAATTCTCCTAACCTGCTACGTTAATTCTTCTTACATGCCATGTTAATTCTCCTAAACTGCTACATTAATTCTCCATCTAGCCACAACCGTGAAAGCCATTAGTTCCAAGAAACTATCAGTGTCACCAAACTTGGCCAATGTTAATGGACATAAGCCATCTGGCTTACATTTCTAACAGATAGATGAACCCAGAACATGTATAATGTTACTAAAAGATCAAATACATAAAAAAAGATGATGTTAAAAAATAAAACATTGCTGTTTACATCAACTGATAATGACAAAGCTTGGAATGGAATGTTTTTTTTGATGATGGAATGGAATGCAATGCTGATAGTTGATGTCTGACAATTGAAACGTAATTTTCCCAAAATGTTCCCTATTTGCATGACATTTCGCACAATAAAAAAACATTTAGCATATTCTCTGATTCTAAAGCCACGTTTATACCTGGCGCTAACATGTGTCCAGTGTCCACATACAGTGGACGGATGAGAGACACATTTTTGTGTCGACGGAACAGACCTTGATCAGATAGTGATTTGATCATCTTGATCGGATGATGACCACATGTTAATGCAAAGTGTAAACAGGACTTAAGAAATCTTGCATGTCCATTGAGTCCAACTGCCAAAGACAAGTATTCATTAAGAGATGCCTAAAGGAAGCTATGTCAACAGCAGCTGTTTTCACCATAGTTTCGAGTTAAGAAATCACTATTTCAAAGAAAATAAAAAAGCATATTATGCTAATCAGTACGGCAGAAAAACCTAGCTAAAAGTTAATAAAATACATTTACATTTACATTTAAGTCATTTAGCAGACGCTCTTATCCAGAGCGACTTACAAATTGGTGCATTCACCTTATGACATCCAGTGGAACAGCCACTTTACAATAGTGCATCTAACTCTTTTAAGGGGGRGGGGGGGGGGGGTGAGAAGGATTACTTTATCCTATCCTAKGTATTCCTTAAAGAGGTGGGGTTTCAGGTGTCTCCGGAAGGTGGTGATTGACTCCGCTGTCCTGGCGTCGTGAGGGAGTTTGTTCCACCATTGGGGGGCCAGAGCAGCGAACAGTTTTGACTGGGCTGAGCGGGAACTGTACTTCCTCAGWGGTAGGGAGGCGAGCAGGCCAGAGGTGGATGAACGCAGTGCCCTTGTTTGGGTGTAGGGCCTGATCAGAGCCTGGAGGTACTGAGGTGCCGTTCCCCTCACAGCTCCGTAGGCAAGCACCATGGTCTTGTAGCGGATGCGAGCTTCAACTGGAAGCCAGTGGAGAGAGCGGAGGAGCGGGGTGACGTGAGAGAACTTGGGAAGGTTGAACACCAGACGGGCTGCGGCGTTCTGGATGAGTTGTAGGGGTTTAATGGCTGTCTCTTATACACATCTAGATGTGTATAAGAGACAGAGGTGGATGAACGCAGTGCCCTTGTTTGGGTGTAGGGCCTGATCAGAGCCTGGAGGTACTGAGGTGCCGTTCCCCTCACCTGTCTCTTATACACATCTAGATGTGTATAAGAGACAGGCCTTGATGTTAGTTGAGAACGACAGGGTGTTGTCCAGGATCACGCCAAGGTTCTTAGCGCTCTGGGAGGAGGACACAATGGAGTTGTCAACCGTGATGGCGAGATCATGGAACGGGCAGTCCTTCCCCGGGAGGAAGAGCAGCTCCGTCTTGCCGAGGTTCAGCTTGAGGTGGTGATCCGTCATCCACACTGATATGTCTGCCAGACATGCAGAGATGCGATTCGCCACCTGGTCATCAGAAGGGGGAAAGGAGAAGATTAGTTGTGTGTCGTCTGCATAGCAATGATAGGAGAGACCATGTGAGGTTATGACAGAGCCAAGTGACTTGGTGTATAGCGAGAATAGGAGAGGGCCTAGAACAGAGCCCTGGGGGACACCAGTGGTGAGAGCACGTGGTGAGGAGACAGATTCTCGCCACGCCACCTGGTAGGAGCGACCTGTCAGGTAGGACGCAATCCAAGCGTGGGCCGCGCCGGAGATGCCCAACAACAAATATACCCTGAGAATGCCTTATTTCTTCAAACATGAAATTTGTCATCCCTTTTCAACTGCAGTTGTTGTAGAAAGTGCCATCAGTGTTTGTGGTGAGATGGCGATGTTGAAATGGGCGAGGGTAGAAATATATGCCTAAGATGGCTGATGTTCACATATTGAATATCAACACACACATGGTCTCATTCAAAGATGCTCTGATAAACACACACACATTCATAGATGCAGTGAAAAAACACATGCATTCTTTCTCACATTCATAGATTCACAGACATGTACACTACATCGTACACACACTGTACATGCACACAGACACACACACCTGTACAAAGTGATGGAGTGTAGGCTATTCTGGAGTTTTACTGTTCCTTAGCCTGGGCCTGAGCAAGGGCTTTCTCTGCACTGGACGAGCCCTTGAAGCGCTGTGAGGCGATGGCCGCTTGGTGGGACATGCTCTTTTTCACTATGTCCCCCTTCCTCCACAGAGTGATCTCCTAGAACAAGGCAATAAAACAGAATGAAACAGAGAGAAACTACCTGGACATGTCCAATAAGAATGTCCATTTTTATTTCCCGTTGTGATAATGAACACATCCCAGTTTAACTACTGCACTCACCAACACACAGCCTACTATACTCGACCTTGTCTCAGGATGGTAAGTTGGTGGTTGAAGTTATTCCTCTAGTGGTGTGGGGGCTGTGCTTTGGCAAAGTGGGTGGGGTTATATCCTGCCTGTTTGGCTCTGTCCGGTGGTATCATCGGATGGGGCCACAGTGTCTCCTGACCCCTCCTGTCTCAGCCTCCAGTATTTATGCTGCAGTAGTTTATGTGTCGGGGGGCTAGGGTCAGTCTGTTATATCTGGAGTACTTCTCCTGTCTTATCCGGTGTCCTGTGTGAATTTTAGTATGCGCTCTCTAATTCTCTCTTTCTTTCTTTCTCTCTCTTGGAGGACCTGAGCCCTAGGACCATGCCTCAGGACTACCTGGCATGATGACTCCTTGTTGACCCCATTCCACATGGCCGTGCTGCTGCTCCAGTTTCAACTGTTCTGCCTGCGGCTATGGACCCCTGACCTGTTCACTGTGATTATTATTATTTGACCATGCTGGTCATTTATGAACATTTGAACATCATGGCCATGTTCTGTTATAATCTCCACCCGGCACAGCCAAAAGAGGACTGGCCACCCCTCATAGCCTGGTTCCTCTCTAGGTTTCTTCCTAGGTTTTGGCCTTTCTAGGGAGCTTTTCCTAGCCACCGTGCTTCTACACCTGCATTGCTTGTTGTTTGGGGTTTTAGGCTGGGTTTCTGTATAGCACTTTGATATATCAGCTGATGTAAGAAGGGCTAAATAAATACATTTGATTTGATGTACACCTCATGTTACAATTTGCTATGGTGTGATACAGGTATGATAGGACCTCTATTTGATGTCCTTTCTTTACATCCCAATACAAATAAATGTTTTGTTACAGCCTACTGTTACACAGCACTCATACACAGAGTTGAAATGAACAATGTGCTGACCTTGAACCTTGACATGAACCACAAATTAGTCACCAATCAGATCAAATAGAACAACAGCAGCTACCTGCCTGCCATTCTATCTCTATTGTGTGTTTACTGTTTCTACTGTCTCTACTGTGTATCTGCATGTACCTGCTGTTTGAAGTAACGCCTCTCCTCCTCGTCTATGAGCACCAGGTTGAGGTAGTACCGCACAGAGTACTTCTTGTTGATGTCCCTCATTGTAGGAGTCATCTCATAGCCAGCCAGGAATAGTCGGATAGGGATGGACTCCCCTGAAAGACAAAAGCCATAATATTAAAGTGATAGTTCACTGTAAAATATATGTTTTTTGTCAGACGTTTTCAATCCAAGTCCCATGCCCATCGTTTGTGTAAATCCAGCGTGGAGGCTGGTAAAAGGAGAATCCGCAGGATGGGCTCATTGTAATGGCTGGAATAAAGTCAACGGAAAACTATCAAACATACAGTTCCATTCCAGCCATTAGAATGAGCCCTTCCTCTGGTTTCTCCTTCCACCAGCCTCCACTGGTTGTCGGTGCCACTTACCTCTCACTGGTGCTCCGTCCATAATCTCATACTTGGCTATGGTGTCGTTCTCATGGTACACATTTGGGCCCGTGCCTGTCGTTTCTCTCTTGATGATGTCAATCTCCATGTGTCTGATCTTGAGCCGTACCAAGAGGAAGTAAATCTTTCCCACGATTACATCTTTTAGGTGGTATCTGCATTAAAGGGACAGTTCACAGTTAAAGGGACTGTTTAAATGGCATATTTAGGTTATGGTTTCCTTACCTTGAAAGCAGTCTATGGACAAGGAGAGACCGAAATCCACACTTTGGTTTTGATTAACTGTCTACTTCCATCCAATGCTAATAAACAGTAATGACAGAAGTTGTCATAACAAGTACTTTGACAATGTTTCACTCGCCTCAAACTGATCAGTGTTTAATTTGCGACATAAGCTACTTCAAATGTCCTATTACATTCAGATGTTTTTTCCTCAAAAATCATACGATACAGCGCTATCAACAAGGCAGGTCCTACAGGCCCTAATTTTGTTGCACCTGGACTACTATTCAGTCGTGTGGTCTTGTGCCACAAAAAGGGACTCAGGAAAATTGAAATTGGCTCAGAACAGGGAAGCACGGCTGGCCCTTGGATGTACACAGAGAGCTAACATAAATATATATATTTTTATATATATTTTATTTAACCTTTATTTAACTAGGCAAGTCAGTTAAGAAGAAATTCTTATTTACAATGACAGCCTACCCGGCCAAACCAGGACGACGACGCTGGGCCAATTGTGCGCCGCCCTATGGGACTCCCAATCACGTCCGGATGTGATACAGCCTGGATTCGAACCAGGGACTGTAGTGACGCTTCTTGCACTGAGATGCAGTGCCTTAGACCACTTGCGAGCCCCCAAAAATATTTATGTTGAATGCACCGAGCTGTGTTTGAACTACTTGCGCACAGCTCGAACACCCATGCATACCCCACAAGACATGCCACAAGAGTTCTCTTCACAGTCCCCAAGTCCAGAACAGACTATGGGAGGCGCACAGTACTACATAGAGCCATGACTACATGGAACTCTATTCCACATCAAGTAACTGATGCAAGCAGTAAAATGAGATATAAAAAACAGATAAAAATACACCTTATGGAACAGCCGGGACTGTGAAGCAACACAAACAGACACATGCATACACACACACGTTAACATACGCACTATACACACACGTACACTGGGATTTTGTATTGTAGATATGTGGTAGTGGTGGTGTAGGGGCCTGAGGGCACACAGTGTGTTGTGAAATCTGTGAATGTATAGTAATGTTTTTAAAATTGTATAACTGCCTTAATTTTGCTGGACCCCAGGAAGAGTAGCTGCTGCCTTGGTAGCAGCTAATGGGGATCCATAATAAATACAAATATAAACATGCTATTAGCATAGGAGTTTAGGGAAGTTGAACCAGGGAGACTTAAGTTTGACTTCACTAAAGCTTTGCTATATCATCATTCAAAAACATGAATATTTTTTCAAATATGATAAACCATGGTAACAGAGTCATACTTGGACTTGTTGTACTCAAACTCGATGTGTAGACAGTCTTCGATTCCCACTTCCATCTTGATCGACGAGTTGAGTTCTGGGTATGTGCTGAGCGTGTGCACAACAATGTCCATCTCTTTACTGATGTCGTTCAGTCTCCGGCTTACCGTTGCCCTCAGAAAGTAGCTGAAATATAAAAGAGAAGAGGCAGAAAATCAACTCATCTACTCAATGGGTATAAATGCATGATGCACAAAGAACAATTCAGAAAGTCTCCAATAGGAGTCACATTCTACCCATAAAGACCACAAATAGCTGGTGAGACACAGTAGAAATCAGGTGAAATCTGTGCTTTGATATAACTGTATTTGCACTTCACTCTACAGACAAATTATACTCTCATGTTAACATATTTGACATATGTACAGAAGTTAAGGAAGTCTAGGAAGAGCAGCTACTCTTCCTAGACTGGGCTCCAGTCTATCTCTATTTTCAGATTCTATTATTTCTGTTTCTATTTCCTTGTTTTGCCAAGGCAACAATTCTGTTTTGTTGACTGCATAACTCTTTAAATGGCACTCTAGAGCTCCATTCTTTTGGACAAAGGCATTTTTATCACAGACAATCAGCTTTACAATGCTTAAAATTATTATATTTAACTAAATGGCCTAGAATCACATGCATACATGTGATATACATACATATTTAGTGATGGAACTCAAATTGTGTGTGAGGGTAATTGATTTTGACCTATAATGTTGTACAAATGGTTCATGGATGGTTTGTTGCCAGATACTTCCTTACCGTAATTTGACATTCTGGCCTGTGTAGGACTCGTATGGTTTCTCCACGTGTGTGAACTCAAAGTCAAAGGCCTGGGACTGTGTTAGCTCTCCCGGTCTGGCCAAGTCTTTAACCAGAGACACAAACTCATGGTGGTTCCCCCTGTCGTAGTACAGCTCTGACAAGAGAGAAATAGTTAGTCACCAGTTTTCAATGGTGAAAAATTATCTAGAAGAGTTTACAGATTACTTTCTATCCCTTTAAAAAGGCATTACATGTAGTGTGAATGGATTAAAGGTAATGCTACAAATGACAACTGGTTACTGCATCTTACAACTGTGTAATAACGTTTATTACAATGTAACTATAAAGGACCTATGATATAGGCCACATTTATGTTCAAGTGTAACTGACAGGTGAAGTTAGTATCATGATTCTCACACATCTCTGAACTTCTGACCAGGCAGATAACTAATCTACTGTAGGAGAGTTTCTGTGGCACAATAGTGCTTCTGTTTATCACTTATATCACAGCCAACCACAGGTCACTACGTTTTAACCCGTGCCCAAGCAGCGTGCAGTGAATAGACTAATGAGCATGGCATGGCTTAATACCTTCACTCATCGACTAAAACGTTGCATATCAATTGTAACATACTCAAAGCAAACTAAAGACCAGCTGGTGATAACATATATTTCTCTCTCAACGGGCAACACACGTGGCACATACATACATGTATGTCATATGACTTGGGTCATCGAGCTACAGTTGCAACATTACATTTTACTATCTGTCGATTGATTGATCAATCAGCTTGACAATTCATTCAGATGACAACATCACGAATAGAGACTTCTTAATCGAAGTAAATTCATGTTTTGCGCCATGGATAATTGTGTAGCTTATTAAGATATTTTGGCAGTAACAACCCTGCTCTGTCACAGACTTACCAATCTGCCCAATAAACTCAATTTTGATGCCTTGATGCTCGAGTCTTTTCCCTGGATTCTTAAGTGTTACGTTGACGTTTCCAGATACTGTCTCACCATCATATAACAGAAAATATTTGTCCTTTTTCCCATCCTCAGTCTTATGTTGAACTCTCTTTCTTGTCTCAGCGTCTTTCAAAACGATATCGATTTCTGCACTTTGACCAAAACTAAAGAAACTCATCACTGGACCTTGTTTCAGAGCCTATACCTTTTTCAACAAGCCTTTGTAGATTTTGCATGTACAACAAAACTCTTACGTTACTGTATTCCAAATGCTTCCTACGAGTGATTTCCTCCGGAATTTAGATTGTGCTGTCTGTCCTATGATACGAAACTAAACGAAGCGATTGTTGAATGTTTCCAATTACAGCAGTATTGCAATGCCCACTGTAGCGTTTCCTCGTTAAATGCGCATGCGTGTAACTCGGGATCAGTGTAATGTGCATTGCATGCAGATATTCAGATAGAAATGGCCAAATCATTTTGGATAGCTATAGGCAACTTCACACTGACACCATATCAGATCACAGAGAAATATTGCAATTTTGAAGTGTTCATTTTTCATTTAAATTCTTGTGATTTTCCTGACCCCCTTGCTCAACGAATGTATTTCTTATCCATTATAGCTAGAAGAAAGGAACCACCTATGTCAAGAAAAATAATTGTATTCTAGATGTGACAAAATGAAACAATATTTAAGCAATAAGGCCCTAGGGGCTGTGGTATATGGCCAATATACCACGGTTAAGGGCTGTTCTTATGCACGACACAATGCGGAGTGCATGGATACAGCCCTTAGCTGTGGTATATTGCCCATATACCACAAACCCCAGAGGTGCCTTATTGCTATTATGAACTGGTTACCAACATAATTAGAGAAGAAACAAATATTGTTTTGTTATATCCGTACCACGACTGTCAGCCAATCCGCATTCAGGGCTCAAACCACCCAGTTTATAAAAATATATATGTCAACCAAAGCCGTCAGCTTCAGTTTCTGCGCAATTTCGACGCAACATTTCTGGTGTAAATATAACCGACGATGACGTAAATCAAGGGCGCGACTGTAGAGGAGTTGGCGGGTTTATTCAAAGAAAGATGGAGTTAATACGTGCTCTAGATTTTCTGAAATTGAAAGACGTCTCCGGAGGTAAGTCCTAATTTGAAAGGATATGTGTATTGAAGTAGTACGGAAATAACAATTGGCCTGCTTATATTATTGATATTTTAACGAATTTGCCGTGCCAGGTTGCAAGAGAACCGATGCTATCTAGCTAGCGTGAACGCCTGACGTGACGTTATGCCTGGTTTGATTTGCTAGTTTTTTGCTAACCAGCTAGCTACTGTTAAGTCCTAATATGTTAAGTGTCACCAACTTCAGTGATGTGAGCTTATCTAACACTTTACCAATACTAGTATGGCAGGTTTTATCGACTTACCTAGCTAACGTTACATTTTATTGTTATAACACTAACGTTACTGTGGTCGTGTAGTTCCATTTGTCACTTGCTAAATTCAAGTTGCCAACTTCACTTGAACATTCCAGAACGTAGGAACAAATGGCAGATTTCGCTGTACATAACAAAGAAATAGTCAGGGTTTAGCTAATATAATTATCTCACATTTACCTTCAACAATAATGGMTTGACAAAGTATCATCATGATGTAGGCGTAAGAACCAATGTTTGGAATACAGTAACGTTACATGCTGACTACACCGCTCGTGTGTGTTAAAAAATAAATTTAGAAATCTATGTTACTCGATTATTGCGCGCAAGCGAGCGTTTGCGTTGCTAAGGGCTAAAATAGAAATCAGTTCTATTTCTGACGCAGATCACGCTGCAAGTCCTGCCTCTCCCATCTCCTCATTGGTTTATAGAAGCAGGTACCCATGTGCCATCTCCTCATTGGTTATACCCACGTGGGTGACTGGAAGACAAACGAGGTCAGGTAATGCACCTAAGTTGCCATTCACAATATAATGTCAAGAGAAGAAAAAGCCTGGAAGGAAGAGAGATGACTAGAAACGATTCGGTTGACCGTTTTATGTGTGGATTAATTGGCGGAGTAGAGGACCTTGTGCATTTCATGTAAAATAACAACTCAATGTTTATATCACAGGACAAATTAGCTAGCAACAGCAAGCTAGCTAAATAGGACAAATTAGCTAGCAAGTAGAGGTCGACCGATTTAATTGGAATGGCCGATTAATTGGGCCGATTTCAAGTTTTCTTAACAATCGGTAATCTGCATTTTTGGACAAATTATGGCTGATTACATGGCACTCCACGAGGAGACTGCGTGGCAGGCTGACTACCTGTTACGCGAGTACAGGAAGGAGCCACGGTATGTTGCTAGCTAGCATTAAACTTATCTTATAAAAAAACAATCAATCTTCATATAATCACTAGTTAACTACACATGGTTGATATTACTAGTTTATCTAGCTTGTCCTGCGTTGCATATAATCGATGCGGTGCCTGTTAATTTATCATCGAATCACAGCCTACTTTGCCAAACGGGTAATGATTTAACAAGCGCATTTGTGAAAAACCACTGTTGCACCAATGTGTAACTAACCATAAACTTCAATGCCTTTCTTAAAATCAATACACAAGTATATGTTTTTTTTACCTGCATATTTAGTTAATATTGCCTGCTAACATGAATTTCTTTTAACGAGGGAAATTGTGTCACTTCTCTTGCGTTCTGTGCAAGCAGAGTCAGGGTATATGCAGCAGTTTGAGCTGTGTAGCTCGTTGCGAACTGGAGGCCGTAGGAGGGCAACAACCCAGCTCAAAAAAATTAAGGGAACAGTAAAAATAACACATCCTAGATCTGAATGAATGAAATATTCTTATTAAATACTTTTTTCTTTACATAGTTGAATGTACTGACTACAAAATCACACAAAAATTATCAATGGAAATCAAATTTATCAACCCATGGAGGTCTGGATTTGAAACACACTACAGGCTGATCCAACTTTGATGTAATGTCCTTAAAACAAGTCAAAATGAGGCTCAGTAGTGTGTGTGGCCTCCACGTGCCTGTATACCTCCCACAACGCCTGGCATGCTCCTGATGAGGTGGCGATGGTCTCCTGAGGGATCTCCTCCCAGACCTGGACTAAAGCATCCGCCAACTCCTGGACAGTCTGTGGTGCAACGTGGCGTTGGTGGATGGAGCGAGACATGATGTCCCAGATGTGCTCAATTGGATTCAGGTCTGGGGAACGGGCGGGTCAGTCCATAGCATTGAACTGCTGAAACACTCAGCCACATGAGGTCTAGCATTGTCTTGCATTAGGAGGAACCCAGGGCCAACCGCACCAGCATATGGTCTCACAAGGGGTCTGAGGATCTCATCTCGGTACCTAATGGCAGTCAGGCTACTCTGGCGAGCACATGGAGGGCTGTGCGGCCCCCAAAGAAATGCCACCCACACCATGACTGACCCACCGCCAAACCGGTCATGCTGGAAGATGTTGCAGGCAGCAGAACGTTCTCCACGGCGTCTCCAGACTCTGTCACGTCTGTCACATGTGCTCAGTGTGAACTGCTTTCATCTGTGAAGAGCACAGGGCGCCAGTGGCGACTTTGCCATCTTGGTGTTCTCTGGCAAATGCCAAACGTCCTGCACGGTGTTGGGCTGTAAGCACAACCCCACCTGTGGGATCGGGCCCTCTACCACCCTCATGGAGTCTGTTTCTGACCGTTTGAGCAAACACATGCACATTTGTGGCCTGCTGGAGGTCATTTTGCAGGGCTCTGGCAGTGCTCCTCCTGCTCCTCCTTGCACAAAGGCGGAGGTAGCGGTCCTGCTGCTGGTTGTTGCCCTCCTACGGCCTCCTCCACGTCTCCTGATGTACTGGCTTGTCTCCTGGTAGCGCCTCCATGCTCTGGACACTACGCTGACAGACACAGCAAACCTTCTTGCCACAGCTCGCATTGATGTGCCCATCCTGGATGAGCTGCACTACCTGAGCCACTTGTGTGGGTTGTAGACTCCGTCTCATGCTACCACTAGAGTGAAAGCACCGCCAGCATTCAAAAATGACCAAAACATCAGCCAGGAAGCATAGGAACTGAGAAGTGGTCTGTGGTCACCACCTGCAGAACCACTCCTTTATTGGGGGTGTCTTGCTAATTGCCTATAATTTCCACCTGTTGTCTATTCCATTTGCACAACAGCATGTGACATTTATTGTCAATCCGTGTCGCTTCCTAAATGGACAGTTTGATTTCACAGAAGTGTGATTGACTTGGAGTTACATTGTGTTGTTTAAGTGTTCCCTTAAATATATATACACTGCTCAAGTTTGTGTAATTTATTTATACTTTTACTTTTTATAGTTAAGTATATTTAAAACCAAATATTTTATGACTTGCTCAAGTAGTATTTTACTGTCTGACTTTTACTTGTAAATTTCTATTAAGGTATCTTTACTTTTACTCAAGTATGACAATTTAGGTACTTTTTCCACCACTGCACCCTATGATCTGTAAACCGTACATGATACAGACATCTTAGTGTCATCATTATACTCATTATAGTGTGCACTGTCCTCTAACATATGGAGTATGTCTAGATTCTGAAATACACATTTCAATTTATTCAATGTTAGTCATATTAATAGTTTTATCTCAACTACCATTTTTTATTTAGCTTATTTTTAGACTTATTGTTTGAAACAATATACTCTTCAAACGCATACAATTTCCAGAGTGGGCTCTCTGGTACTTATAATGATATTACCCATTTTATACATAGAAATTGACGTTATAGGTCATTAACCAATCACATYCCTCCTTTAGAATTGCACATTCAGCAAATCACCAGCAGGGGGAGTTCACTTTGAATCCATTTACCATTCACTGTGGTGTTTGGAAAATTGATCAGAACTTCAGATTTAGCAGAGAGCATATATATTGTTCAAAAAAATACGTCTTTAAAATAAACAAAATCAAAAAGGATAGTTTTTTTCATATGAATATTTTTAATGTTGAATAAATTAATCTGTATTTGAGAATCTAGAGTAGACATACTCCATATGTTAGAGTACACTAGAAGGAGTATAATGACCAAGATGTTATCGAAGGCATGTATAAGTCTAAAAATTGCATAAAATGGCCACTTTCTTCATGATTTTCTTAAGTGGTTTGTAATACACATTTTTAAAGCATGTCAAGTGTCCTGCCTCCCATTGAAGTTCCTATGTGAGAATTGCCAGAACAATCTGAGATGCCAAAAATATTTTCCGCTCCAGCTGGCATGGAATTGCCCTATGATAGCTAGCTGATTTATTATCATGTCAAGTCAGTCTTGCATTCATTGTTCAGAGTTTGGGCTCAAGTAAGGAGTTGAAACTAATATTCATTGGTGTTTTTTGTGCAGGTTGGGTTGATGCTGTGTGGGATTTTGAATTCACTGAAACTGAACCACTGGATGCTGCCATTGTCATAAAAAATGGATCCAAGGAATTCAAAACGTTGTACAGTTACCTGCTACCCTATATGACTGATACTGAGGTGTCCACTGTAGGAACTGATGGCACATCACAAGTAAGAACTGTTTTAGTAAGGAGTTTAGCTTGAAAATTGCATAGTCTTTTCTGTTTGGCTGTCCTTAACCTCAAGTACTTGTAGCATACCCTTTTTAAAGATGGAATTGTAATGTTGAAACTGCCAGGTCCGTTTAGGATATTACAACAACGAAGTTACTGCAACCAACCAACACTGACACATCATTGCTCGTGCGAAAGAACATCAGAATATGTACCACATTTACCGACGCACCTCACCTCGCTCAGTTTCATCCACACAAAAAAATAACAAAGGTGCTGGAGTGGACAATAGAGCTGTTTCCTCTAGTGTGAATTCCATCTTGAAATGCATGGTTTTATTTCTATCAACTTCATACTGGTCATGAGGTTAGTTAACAAATCAGGAGCGTGTAATACCATGTCTGTTATGTTTAGTATGAAAATAAGAGACCTGTGGCGGACGGTGGATGGGGTCTTCCTGGGGCATACATCTACATTATAATAAAAAATTGTGCAGTGGAGGCCATGATTTAGCAGCGGCGTTGCGCCACTGCTACATGCATATAGGGGAAACACTGAATAATTTACAAATGGGTTTGACTTGAAAGTTGGGAACCTTTCTGTTACAGAGAAGCAATCCATAGAATGTACTCTGATTTATCATTCCCTTGATTCTGTGATTGTATTTTTAGAGTGTCTGGACAGTGTTCGGTGACAATGGGGTCTCTGTCAAGTCACTTGTGGCGGTGCTGTCGTACTTTGTTTTGGGAGGGAAGTCCAAAACTGCCAGCGTTCAGCAAAGGATAAGCGCTCTACAGGCATCCTCCCTCTACTTACTGCTACTGGGAATCCCAGGTATGTTCTGTACTGTACTAAGTAAAATTCTGAAGCATGTTTGATTAGGACTTCTAATGTGGACGGGTGAAAATAATTTCCTGTGGGCTGGAGGTTACCCTGTGAATGTGTGTTTACTCTGGTCTGTCTCTTGGTCTTGCCTTTCTGTCTGTCTTCCACAGGTAGTGTGGTCAACAAAATGTTCCACCAAATCCTCTTTGACACTTGCTTGAACACCGTGAGCAACTGTTGGCCCCAGAGCTTGGTCAAGAAGCGCAAGAAAGACACTTTGAAGAGCTCTCAGGCTGACGGCAAACGGTCCAAACCACACAGGAAAGACAATGACGAGGTTTGTCACAGATATACTGGAAATATCCATTGCCTTTATGTCCAGGCATGTTCCTGTTTTCATACTTGGGGCTGTCTTACCTTACACAATATTGTATAATGACACTGATCAAATCTCAATGATCTTTTAATTTTGCCAAGGTTACTCACTTTGTTCATTCTAAGTGTTTTTGTCTTGTCTCACTCAACAGATGGAAGTAGATGAGAATGAGGAACAGGAGGAGGAGGTCCATTTGTCTCCACAGGACCTCCTGAAAATCAGAGAGGGAGTCGTCCTCCTGGTGAAAAGCCTCCTCCGGCTCCTCCTCAAATTTCCGTTGAAGGATGAGCCACAGAGTGCAGACAACTGTGTACAGGTACTTCTGGATAGTGCYAGTATCTATAGGCTAGGTGGTTTTGACCTCGTTGTCTATTAAAATGTTGAGCAGTTACACCATTAAAAGCTGGATCTTCTTTGTCAACTTTAGATGTTTGCCAAGCTGACTAACTTTGAGCCTGTTATTGGAGAATTGACCTTTGGTGCTGGACAGTAAGTACACAGACATACATACACTTCATTATCCTTTGTGAACCTCAATATTTTCTACATTTTTATTTTTATTTTTAATTGTATTGATCTGTGCCCAGGGATATCGACGACATGAGGACAATGCCTGAATTGGCCTATTACGGATTGTGGTTGCTCTGCTCCTCAAATCATGGAGATGAGAAAGTGGTATTGAGGAAAATGCATATACAACACATCTTCCTTGGTCAAAACATTGCTACTGACTTACTACCGTAATGAGTTTAAGCTCTGGTTCTTTGTTGTTGAATTAACTTGTCTCTCCAGTCTCTGGGCCGGGTTTTCCACAGAGTCCTGTATGTGATCCTCATGATGAGCAAAGGGGAAAGTGGCAAGCCCTCCCTCATGATGGCCACCAAAGCTGTCCTCGCTGCCCGGGATCAGGCCATTGGCTTTGTCAGGTAAGGAATGGCAGTTCACAACGTGAATCAATAAACATGCTTCCTCTCCTTCACTCCATGTCCATCTGCAATGATCAGGAAACAGGAGGATATGTCCAAAAAACATTTTGTCAAAAGCTTCATAAACAACAGGTGTAGACTAAAGTGTTTTGATTTTGATACCAAGTTTAGTATCACAAAAGTCGATACCATCACAATACCAAAATTATACCGGGGGGGGGGGGGGCATATTAGCCGAAGTCACAGAATGGCACTTGATCCAGACAGATCTTTTGAGTTCAATATCATTACATTTTTTAATGTATGCGTTATAAAATCATACAATCAATTTGACTTTGGTAAAAAATAAACTATGTACTACATAACATAATGGTATTCATCAGGACAGGCTAGAGCTAGCAATGAGTAAGTGGAGCAGGCTGTGAGGAGGCTCAGTGTTCTCGCGCTATAATTATTGGGACATCGGCTGCATTGATACAGACTTTATCCTCTCTCAAGCAGTAGACGATGACATAAGACACATTTGACAGAAGTACAKAAAAAAATAAAAAAATGTAGTACAGACCCATTTTCCCGTTTGGCCTTGCGAATGTTAACCTGTTTAAAGGCCTTATTCACATCGGTTAATAAGGCTGATGGAACAGATTGTTCGTAACAGCTGGTGCTATCATGCATGGTTCAGTTTTTTCTTTTTTTAATAATAGAACATACAATTTATTTTTTCCTTTCAAAGCATTTCATGCCTACAGATGTGAGTGCTACCATGCAATAGTCATTTATATATACTTGTGTGTGTGTACATGTATACATGTACATATATATATAGACATACGTATATATGTGTGTGTATGTATATATGCACATACATATGTATGTATATATGCACATACATACAGTGGGGCAAAAAAGTATTTAGTCAGCCACCAATTGTGAAAGTTCTCCCACTTAAAAAGATGAGATGCCTGTAATTTTCATCATAGGTACACTTCAACTATGACAGACAAAACGAGAGAGAAAAATCCAGACAATCACATTGTAGGATTGTTAATGAATTTATTAGCAAATTATGGTGAAAAATAAGTATTTGGTCAATAACAAAAGTTTCTCAATACTTTGTTATATACCCTTTGTTGGCAATGACAGAGGTCAAATGTTTTCTGTAAGTCTTCACAAGGTTTTCACACACTGTTGCTGGTATTTTGGCCCATTCCTCCATGCAGATCTCCTCTAGAGCAGTGATGTTTTGGGGCTGTTGCTGGGGAACACAGACTTTCAACTCCCTCCAAAGATTTTCTATGGGGTTGAGATCTGGAGACTGGCTAGGCCACTCCAGGACCTTGAAATGCTTCTTACGAAGCCACTCCTTCGTTGCCCGGGCGGTGGGTTGGGATCATTGTCATGCTGAAGACCCAGCCACGTTTCATCTTCAATGCCCTTGCTGATGGAAGGAGGTTTTCACTCAAAATCTCACGATACATGGCCCCATTCATTCTTTCCTTTACACGGATCAGTCGTCCTGGTCCCTGCAGAAAAACAGCCCCAAAGCATGATGTTTCCACCCCCATGCTTCACAGTAGGTATGGTGTTCTTTGGATGCAACTCAGCATTCTTGTGCTTCCAAACACGACGGAGTTGAGTTTTTACCAAAAAGTTTTATTTTGGTTTCATCTGACCATATGACAATATGACATTCTCCCAATCTTCTTCTGGATCATCCAAATGCTCTCAAAATGCATTTTGTCTGTCATAGTTGACGTGTACCAATGATGAAAATTACAGGCCTCATCTTTTTAAGCGGGAGAACTTGCACAATTGGTGGCTGACTAAATATTTTTTTGCCCCACTGTATATACACACATATATGTATGTGTGTGTGTATATATACATACAGTTGAAATCAGAAGTTTGAATACACTTTGGTTGGAGGAATTTAAACTTGTTTTTCAACCACTCCACAAATGTATTACTAACAAAGTATAGTTTTGTCAAGTTGGTTAGGACATCTACTTTGTGCATGACACAAGTAMATTTTTCAACAATTGTTTACAGACAGATTATTTCACTTATAACTCACTGTATCACAATTCCAGTAGGTCAGAAGTTTACATACACTAAGTTCACTGTGCCTTAAACAGCTTGGGAAATTCCAGAAAATTATGTCATGTCTTTAGAAGCTTTTGATAGGCTGACATAATTTGAGTCAATTGGACGTGTACCTGTGGATGTATTTCAAGGCCTACCTTCAAACGCAGTGCCTCTTTGCTTGACATCATGGGAAAATCAAAAGAAATCAGTCAAGACCTCAGGGGGAAAAAAATGTAGACCTCCACAAGTCTGGTTCATCCTTGGGAGCAATTTCCAAACGCCTGATGGTACCACGTTCATCTGTGCAAGTATAAACACCATGGGACCACACAGCCGTCCTACCGCTCAGGAAGGAGACGTGTTCTGTCTCCTAGAGATGAATGTACTTTGGTGCGAAAAGTGCAAATCAATCCCAGAACAACAGCAAAGGACCTTGTGAAGATGCTGGAGGAAACAGGTACAAAAGTATCTATATCCACAGTAAAACAAGTCCTATATCGACATATCCTGAAAGGCCGCTCAGCAAGGAAGAAGCCACTGCTCCAAAACTGCTATATAAAAGCAAGACTACTGTTTGCAACTGCACATGGGGACAAAGATCTTACTTTTTGGAGAAATGTCCTCTGGTCTGATGAAACAAAAATAGAACATTGTTATGTTTGGAGGAAAAAGGGCTTGCAAGCTGAAAAACACCATCCCAACCGTGGAGCACGGGGGTGGCAATATCATGTTGTGGGTGTGCTTTGCTGCAGGAAGATGAAGATGGAAAATTATGTGGATATATTGAAGCAACATCTCAAGACATCAGTCAGGGAGTTAAAGCTTGTTAGCTAATGGGTCTTCCAAATGGACAATGACCCCAAGCATTCTTCCAAAGTTGTGGCAAAATGGTTTAAGGACAACGAAGTCAAGGTATTGGAGTTGCCATCACAAAGCGCTGACCTCAATCCTATAGAAAATGTGTGGGCAAAACTGAAAAAGCGTGTGTGAGCAAGGAGGCCTACAAACCTGACTCAGTTACACCAGCTCTGTCAGGAGGAATGGGCCAAATTTCACCCAAGTTATTGTGGGAAGCTTGTGGAAGGCTACCCGAAACATTTGACCCAAGTTAAACATTTTCAAGGCAATGCTACCAAATACTAATTGAGTGCATGTAAACTTCTGACCCACTGGGAATGTGATGAAAGAAATAAAAGCTGAAATAAATCATTCTCTCTTATTATTCTGACATTTCACATTCTTAAAATAAAGTGGTGATCCTAACTGACCTAAGACAGGGATTTTTACTAGGATTAAATGTCAGGAATTGTGATACACCTTAGCCAAATACATTTAAACTGTATGTAAACTTCCGACTTCAACTGTGTGTTAAATATATATATATATATTAATAAAATATAACATAAACATGTACTCCCGAGCTCTGATGCGGTAAGGCAGGGGTTCTTACATTTTTTCACTCGTGGCCCCCCTTCCAGCATAAAACCTATTTCCTGTAATTCTACACTTCTTTATTGAATTTTTTTATGCAAGTCAATTTATAACAAATTCTTATTTACAATGATGGCCTACTGGGGAACAGTGGGTTAATTGCCTTGTTCACGGGCAGAATGGCAGATTTTTACCATGTCAGCTCGGGGATTCGATCCAGCAACCTTTTGGTTACTGACCCAACGCTCTGACCACTAGGCTACCTGCCGCCCCATGAGGCGCAGAGAAAATCTAGCAGTTTTAATTCTCAAATTCTTGGAATTATATACATGTGTATTCATGTGATATTTGAGTCACTCAAACATTACAACAATCTATGGGCAAAAAAAAACTTCAGCTGGCATGGGCTAGTTGATCTAGACATGGCTCTCTAAGGTATGCAATGACTGGCATGCCAAGGAAAACTTATGATGCACTCCCAATTGCGGCTTGTGCATTCTAATTTTACAACTTTCAAGAATTAGTTGAAAGCCGGTCTGAACCCCCCCCCCCCCCCCCCCAAAAAATTTATAGAATATTTATATATTTTGTTTTTGAGGGGGGGGGTGATCCCCGTAACCTGCTGTTTGGGAACCCCTGCGGTAGGTGATAGTTTATTTTACTCTTTACCTTTTTGTATGTAGAATCTTTAAAAAGCTCCCTCAAAGTATATTTAAAAAACTAACATGCACTCCTGTATGGACTCGTAAGAACCCTTGAATTTTTTTGTTGCAGTTTGAAATGCATATCACTAGTTGCTGTAATGGATCTCGCCCTGTGTGTCTCATCATAGTCATGTTGTTGATGAACTGAAAGAGCCAGCACTGCCCTTTCTACGGATCCTCCTGCAGCACATATCCTTCCGGGTAAAACTACATTTACTTTAAAATGCAATCCATACATTTTTTGTCAATTTGGAACTAATCCAACATCTGTCTAAAAGAGAATTTACTCCTATAAAAGACGTTGGGGCCTCCCGAGTGGCGCAGTGGTCTAAGGCACTGCATCGCAGTTTTGCGTCGTCACTACAGCCTGGGGTTCGATCCCAGGCTGTGTCACAACCGGCCGTGACCAGGAGTCCCATAGGGCGTCGCACAATTGGCCCAGCGTCATCCGGGTTGGGGAGGGTTTGTCCGGGGTGGCTTCACTTGGCTCATCGCTCTCTAGCGACTCCTTGTGGCGGGCTGGGCGCCTGCAGGTTGACTTCGGTCGTCAGTTGAACAGTGTTTCATCCGACACATTGGTGCAACTGGCTTCCGGGTTAAGCGAGCAGGTGTTAAGAAGTGCGGATTGGTGGTTCATGTTTCACAGGGCGCATGACTCGACCTTCGCCTCTCCCGAGCCCATTGGGGAGTTGCAGCGATGAGACAAGATCGTAATCCCGAAAGGGGGGATAAATGTTAGAACAGAAAATACAAATAAAGACATTGGATCACATTAGATAATAGCTTTGTCCTGGCATGAATTTTTCAGATGGTGGACAAGACAGACTACCGTACGCATGGAGCCCAGGCCGTGGCCAAGCTGCTGGCCAAAATGCCCTGTGGAGACTACGCGTCATTCATAAAGTGGCTATTTGATTACTCCAGACAATCAAAGGTAAGCGCTGTCAAGTATGAATTAGTTGGGATTTGAGCTGTTGGCTTTGAACTGAATCTGAACTTTCTGCTGTCTTCCCCTAGGTGGCGTACCGGATGTTTGCACTGGACGTGTCCATGGCTCTGCTGGAACAGCCAGAGAGGGAAGCAAATGAAAATTTGGATGCAGAACTAGTCTCCTTCCTGTCCCACAGGTTCCTGGTCCACAACATGGTGTTTGGCCGTCGTTCAGACGCTTCGCCCACAGTCCGAGGCCACGCCCTCACCTGCCTGGCCCAGTGCCTGGAGCTGCCCTCCATGAACGCCACACGCAGCATCAAAGAGCTCTTCTCCACCAGTGAGTCTCACACACACAAACATTAACATATGCATGTATGTACACATGCACAAAGCACCAAATACTAGTTGCATACTAAACTAATTTGTCATTTCTATCAATTTTAGCATCTGCGCAGACTGTCTTGGAGGGTAACGGTTCTGATGGTAAGCTCTAGAACAGCTTTAAATCCAGTAATATAGTTGGATATTTTTGTTTGTTTACTCAATGTGACCTGCTCCTTTTTTTAGGCACTTTAAATTCACAGACGACCCAAAAAACATTCAAGACTTTACCTTTCAAGACTATTGAGATCACAAACAATGACCATGCAAGTTTTGAGTGTAAGTCAAAAAAACATTACAGGCTTTTTAGGTGTTTATTTAAAACATTGTTTGGTGGGACATGATTTCAGTATTTGATGGTAATGTGATGGTCGTGTTTTCTTTAGCAAAAGACACAATGGCTTTACTGAAGCGCCGTGTGAGTGACCCAAAGACCAACGTGAGGAAGTGTGCACTGCAGGTACGTACTTCTGTCTTTGTTTAATGTGTGTACTGTACAGTAGTTGACATGACTTAAAGAGCTGTAGGCTTCTCTTGCATGGTTGTATGCCATTAACCATCTTGAGTCAATTAGCATAATATAAAAATCTGCCAGTTTGGCCTGTCCACTTTTTATGACCCTTTTATGGAAAGGTGAGACTCTCACGAACACACTCTATCTAGGACGCTCACAAGACTCGTCTGAAGGTACCCTGGTACCATTTTTTTTTTTTTTATGAAAGGAAGTATACAGTACTGTGCAAAAGTTTTAGGCAGGTGTGAAAAAATGCTGTAAAGTAAGAATTGTTATATTTATCAATTAACAAAATGCAAAGTGAGTGAGCGGAAGAAAAATCTACATCAAATCAATATTTGGTGTGACCACCCTTTGCCTTCAAAACAGCATCAATTCTTATAGGTACACTTGCACACATTTTTTAAGGAACTCGGCATGTAGGTTGGCCTAAACATCTTGGAGAACCTAACTACAGTTCTTCTTTGGATTTAGGCAGCCTCAGGTGCTTCTCTCTCTTCATGCAAACCCAGACAGACTCGATGATGTTGAGATCAGGGCTCTGTGGTGGCCATACCATCACTTCCAGGACTCCTTGTTCTTCTTTACGCTAAAGATAGTTTTTAATGACTTTAGCTGTATGTTTGGGGTCGTTGTCATGCTGCAGAATACAATTTGGGCAATCAGATGCCTCCCTGATGGTATTGTCTAAGTATCTACCTGTATTTCTCAGCATTGAGGAGACTATTAATTCTGACAAAATCCCCAACTCCATTTGCAGAAATGCAGCCCCAAACTTTTTTGGAACCTCCAACATGCTTCACTGTTGCCTGCAGACACTTATTCGTGTACCACTCTCCAGCCCTTCGGTGAAGAAACTGCCTCTGCTACAGCCAAATATTTCACATTTTGGCTTATCAGTCCAGAGCACCTGCTGCCCTTTTTCTGCACCCCAGTTCCTGTGTTTTTGTGCATAGTTGAGTTGCTTGGCCTTGTTTCCACGTTGGAGGTATGGCTTTTTGGCCGCAAGTCTTCCATGAAGGCCACATCTGACCAGACTTCTCCGGACAGTAGATGGGTGTACCAGGGTCCCACTGTTTTCTGCAAATTCTGCTGCAGTAAGCTCCTTGGCCGACCACTGCATCTACAGTCCTCAATGTTGCCTGTTTCTTTGTGCTGCTTCAAAAGAGTTTGGACAGCACATCTGGAAGAGACCTTGCTGATGCAGTATAACTTCCTTGTGTCTTGTTGCGGTGCTCAGTTTTGCCATGGTGTATGACTTTTGACTTCAGCAACCTCACCTTCAGCAACCTCACCTTGTTAGCTGAGTTTGGCTGTTCCTCACCCAGTTTTATTCCTCCTACACAGCTGTTTCAGTTCAGGATTGTTTCAACCTACATATTGAATTTGAATTTTTACCTGTTTGGTGTAATTGTTTAATCATACACCTGACTATATGCCTACAAAATCCCTGACTTTGTGCAAGTGTACCTACAATAATTTATGCTGTTTTGAAGGCAAAGGGTGGTCAAACCAAATATGGATTTGAATTAGATTTTTATTCTGTTCACTCACTTTGCAATTAGTTAATTCATAAATATAATCTATTAACATGTCTATTTTTGAAAGCATTCTTACTTTACAGCATTTTTTCACACCTGCCTAAAACTTTTKCACAGTACTGTATATGGAAGTAGTTTAGTACCAAAAAAAAAAGTGGTTAAATATGTCAAAAATAAATACATTTCCTGATCTTTCTTATCTCAGATATAGGACAGGCACTTCAAAACAAACTTCCTTTTAGATTTTTTGGGGGACAGTTTTTCCATGTGCGACTCTGTTATTCAATGTGTTTCTATGGGCTAATGGCAGTAAGACCAAATTCAATGTTTAATCAAATAATAAATACCTAAAGGGGTCCTAGCATTCTAATTGATTCTTTGTATGACCATCTTAAAATAATTCCATATGTTAGCTTAGTAGAACCCCCCCCCCCTCAAAGGGTTAAAACACCGATTGTGGAATGCACATTTCTTGCTTGCTACTCATTCTACCTGCTGGGGCTATATAAGGTGTGCAAATACGACCAACCTGCTCTTTAAAATCTCACTAACCCTCATTGTGTCCAGGCGATGATGGGCCTGCTGAAGCACAACGTGATCATGCTCAGTGAGGAGAACTTGGCTGTGCTGTCGGAACGCACCCGGGACCCCGCCCTGTCTGTCAAGAAGAAGGCCCTGCAGTGCCTCATGGACCTCCTTGCTGTGAGTAGCTAGCTCTGTCTGTCTGGGTGGCACTGATCACTGCCTCTCCTTCTACTACCCTCTAGTCCAGCGTACTGTTGGGGGTACTCGAGGACTGGAGTTGGGAAACACTGCCCTAGTCTAGTTGAGCTTCTGCCATATTGTACATGAGCAGATCAACACTTCCATCCTATTCACCTATGGAGATTCCATGGTCCAGGAAACTGGCTCATAAGGTCTAGGAGCCTTGTAGATCTCTGGCCTGTATAGTCAACTTCAGTCATTCACAAGCACTCTCCTCTTTTCTCCATATTTTTCTCATATCTCTGTGCCTGGGGCTACCCCTCCATTCAGGCCCACCCAGAGAACAGCCTGGTACAGAAGGCATGGCTGCGGGGCGTGGTGCCGGCCGTGGTGGACGCAGAGAGCTCTGTCCAGGAGAAAGCCCTGGAGTGCCTAGAGCAGACCATCCTCAGCCAGGTGAAGAGCCACGGCTCCTACAGCTACAGGGACGCCCAGCAGACACTGACCTGGGACCTGCTGGGCCTGCTGTGTGACCACTGCCAAGACCTTGGGTAGGTGCACATTCACGCTGCTTTCGGAGACTTCATGTTAATTAAGTGCGTCTGGGGGTGCTCTTCAGCCAAAAGTGGTCCGCTAAATGTCCAGAAATAATCTAATCTAGAAGTGAGGAACACCTCCCCACAGCCAATATTATACTAAATATGTATGAATTATATTCAAACAAAAATCTGACCTAAACAATTAACTTCCATAGTGTATCTAAGTGGGGACACAAAAACATTTATTAAACCTTTGCGTTCCTCCTCCTCTACAGCCGGTACTTCAGCAGGGCCTTCACGGTGTGGTCCAAGCAGAACAAGTTCACTGCAGCCTTCATCAACAACCTCATCTCTCACACGGAGGCAGAGCACGCGGCCGGGGCGTGGCTGCTGCTCTCCAAAGTGGCCAGCTCCTGCCCCCGACTCGACTACGGAAAGATCTTGGACGCCTGGGACGACCTGGTCAGGTCAGTGTAGTTCARGCTATTGATAAATATCTTACAGTATTTATTTTTGTAAATAACTGTATCCGGCGCGCTCTCTTGCCTTCTCTTAATACTAAGACAATGCATCCTTTCTTCCTCCGTTCCTTTAAGTATTTCCTGACCTTAGACAACGTGATTGGTGAAAGCAGAGGTTTCACAACATGGCTTTCACCAGTCCAGTCACTATACAGACTGGTCATTATGTCAAGAAAGGGACGCTGCGTATTTTCAAACAGCCCATCTCCTGTGCTTGTCAAATATTTTACTGAATGTTTTATTTTCTAGGTCAAAGAACGTCACAGTGACAACATCCTGTCATATCCTGTGCGTGATCGGGGACATTGGCGAGCATCTGAACGAAGACACCAAGAGCAGGATTGTCGGTGGGTGTCCAAGTTGCTTTGAATGGGATGACACAGGATGAGCTGTCAAGATGGCTCCTTCTAAGGCATAAAATTAACACCTACCAAATGTGGCTAGACTTAGCTATAGCTAAGAATGTCTATTTCACCAGCCACGTTGGCGGGTAGTCAATTTGCAGGGCTCTACATTGCAAGCATTACATTCGCATATAAAAAAGTAAAGTATGAGCACAATTTACAGGAGAAAAATACTACAGTTTTCTGCAATTTTGTTTCGTATCTGCTAATCGTACAAAGAAATATGCATCCTATATCTTGCCTCAAGCAGCAGAGGAGCTGTGCGTACTGAGTGAAGTGCTGAATGACTCTAATGTCTAATTTACTCAAGTTTACAAATTGAGACTTTGTCCTTGTGTTTCTTGGCTATTTACATTGTTTTGTTCACAAGCTCGGTTGTTTTTAATGTTAGTTTGAGTCTGCTGCTTCAACTGATAGTGAAGAAATGCCCTAGTCAGGTCCCAAATCTCTCATATGACTGGAGTGGCCCTGTTACCATGGTAACAACCTGTTCTTAAAGGGGCAGCTGAATATTTTGTCTCTGATATTTTGGTTAAAATGGAATGAAATTTAGCAATATACCACATTAATTCTTACTATTACATTTCTTGTTTTTTAGGAACATTACAATGTCTGTTGTTTTGATGCAATTATGGTAAATATTTTGGCTGATAAAGAAATCTGAGTGGCTGGTAGATTTTATTTTTTAAATTTAGGCCCCGGTTCCCTCCCCTCTATTGTAGGAGTTTTTCTTGATTGGGAGAAATTCTGTGCCTTTGACTATAACTAGGGTTCAGATTTATTCCTGGTTGCATCATGTGGTCTGGAAATAGCCCTGACCCTAGCTATCCTTACTTCTTGTTTGTGAATCTAACTTCTTTTTTATATTTTTTAATGGCAGAGGACATTATTACCTGGCTGAAGAGCTTTGACATGCCTCTGGAGGTGATCAGTGCCAGTGTGGAGACTCTGTGTCGACTGGGCAAGGCAGAGGCAGTCAGTGACACACAGGTAGTTTTTGTGTGCGAGCCTCAAATATTAGAATAAATCCCAGTAACTCACTTCCATTCTTTTAATGTGGACTGTATTAGCTAACCAGAAGTTAAATTATGCTTTGCAGACATTCCTTAACCAACACTGTGGAGAACTAGTCTCGGTCTGTGAGGCGTATCTTTCCGGCGTCATCCTGAATGAAAATGGAGCACAGAATTTGAATGAGGATTTGGTGGTGAGAGAAATGAACATCTAAACAGAATCACTCATTGACAGATCCTTTGAATACTATTGCAAAGCGAGTGTAAACTGGATCTTTTGTGTATTAATTGGGCTTCATTGAGGTCATCTTGCCCATCCATCTACCTACAAATTCTTTCCCCCCGGTCAGGTGAAGCACCTGTACACACTAGGCGTGGCGTCGCTGCATTGTCCCTCCAAAGTGGGCAAACGCATTGTGCTCCTGGTCCAGTCTGTCCTCACCTCCAGTGTGGAACAACAGTCAGGTATTTTAATACATTATTCAGAGAATATTAGAATGTTATGGAGCCCTTAAGTGGCATATTTGGTCACATATGCATTGTTCTTCTGGTCCATTCACAGCTATGTCGAATGTTTCTTTCTACTATACATGTTTCGTGTTCTAACAGAGGGGTCAGAGGAGCTGGCTGGCTCCAAGCCTCTGTCTCAGTTTAAGGCTTCCTCCATGCCCAGCAGCGTCCGGGCTCATGCTGTCATCACTCTAGGTATGACCTCACCTCAGACCACCTTCCTGGAAATGAATGTAATTTTGGCTGAGACACTGTCCAGAAACAACCCCACACCATTGTGCTATAGATATATGGTAGGGGCCTGAGTGCACACACACAATGTTTTTAGAATTGTATAACTGCTGGACCCCAGGGAGAGTAGCATACCATAAGAACTCTGCTCCAAAAATAACTGGATCGCTAACTCTCCACCCCTCCCGTCTCCCTCCAGGTAAGCTGTGCCTGCAGCACGAGGAGCTGACCCGCAAGTACCTGCCGGCGTTCGCCCGCGAACTGGAACTGTGCAGCGAGTTGTCGGTGCGCAGCAACGTGGTCGTGGTCATGTGTGACCTGTGCGTGCGCTACACCAACATGGTTGACCGCTACGTTCCCAACGTGTCGGCATGTCTCCGCGATAAGGAGCCGCTCATCCGCAAGCAGACCCTCACCATGCTCACTAACCTGCTGCAGGTAGAAACGATAGATGGCGCCCTCTGCTGTACCGGTTGTGGCCGGAGGACAATAAACTGACAGAAATTAAGTGTTACTATGGCTTGATTGATTTAAAATGTATCAATATTCTTAAATGACTTTGCCCTCCTAAATGTTTTTCTCAGTCGCTGTAATCCTGGAATTATATATACTTGTTATTCCTGAATTCAGCTTGCTAAAGCCACAATGTAAAAGTTTTTTCCAATAAACCTGTCACTGTCAGGAAGAGGGTAAAGAATTATGAATCGTTTCTGTTGCTGTTTGTAGGAAGAGTTTGTCAAATGGAAGGGCTCGCTGTTCTTCCGTTTCATTGCAGTGCTGGTGGATTCTGACCCTACCATTGCTAGGTAAGTGGTGATCATTATGTATGCTGTCACCAGTTCCAATGCACTCAATACAAAAAGCAAAAAATGAACATAACTGAGGGAACTAGTAAATTAATCCCATCACATTTATTTCCATTCCAGTCTGTGTGAGTACTGCCTGGTTCACCTCCTGCTCAAGAAGAACCCAGTGATGTTCTCACAGCACTTCATTGAGTGCATCTTCCACTTCAACTCCTATGAGAAACACAAGACCTACAACAAATTCCCTCAAACGCCCAGGTACAATTATGCTCCTATTTTTGGCTAAAAGTAGTTTTATATTGGCTACCAAATTGCTTTCTGAACTCAGCAAAGAAAGAAACTTCCTCTCAATTAACTGCGTTTATTTTCATCAAACTTAACATGTGTAAAATATTTTTATGAACATAACAGGATTCAACAACTGAATAAATGGAATAATGTTTCCCTCAACAAAGAGGGGTCAAAATCAAAAGTAAGTCAGTATCTGGTGTGATCACCAGCTGCATTAAGTATTGCAGTGCATCTCCTCCTCATGGACTGCACCAGATTTGCCAGTTCTTACAGTGAGATGTTACCCAACTCTTCCACCAAGGCGCCTGCAAGTTCCCGGATATTTCTGGGGGCAATGTCCCTAGCCCTCACCCTCTGATCCAACAGGTCCCAGACGTGTTAATGGGATTGAGAGCCGTGCTCTTCGCTGTCCATGGCAGAACACTGACATTCCTGTCTTGCAGGAAATCACGCACAGAACGAGCAGTATGGCTGGTGGCATTGTCAGGCTGGAGGGTCATGTAAGGATGAGCCGGCAGGAAGGGTACCACGTGAGGGAGGAGGATGTCTTCCCTGTAATGCACAGCGTTGAGATTGCCTGCAATGACATCAAGCTCAGTCCGATGATGCTGTGACACACCGCCCCAGACCATGACGGACCCTCCACCTCCAAATCGATCCCGCTCCAGAGAACAGGCCTCGGTGTAACGCTCATTCCTTTGGCGATAAACGCGAATCCGACCATCTCCCCTGGTGAGACAAAACCACGACTCTTGCCAGTCCTGTCTGGTCCAGTGACGGTGGTTTTGTGGTTTTGTTGCCGGTGATGTCTGGTGAGGACCTGCCTTACAACAGGCCTACAAGCCCTCAGTCCAGCCTCTTTCAGCCTATTGTGGACAATCTGAGCACTGATGGAGGGATTGTGCGTTCCTGGTGTAACTCGGGCAGTTGTTGTTGCTATCCTTTTCCTGTCCTCCAGGTGTGATGTTCGGATGTACCGATCCTGTGCAGGTGTTACACGTGGTCTGCCACTGCGAGGACGATCAGCTGTCCGTCCTGTCTCCTGTAGCGCTGTCTTAGGCATCTCACAGTACGGACATTGCAATTTATTGCCCTGGCCACATCTGCAGTCTTCATGCCTCCTTGCAGCATGCCTGGAGCACGTTCACGCAGATGAGCATATTTCTTTTGGTGTTTTTCAGAGTCAGTAGAAAGGCCTCTTTAGTGTCCTAAGTTTTCATAACTGTGACCTTAATTGCCTACCGTCTGTAAGCTGTTAGTGTCTTAACGACCGTTCCACAGGTGCGTGTTCATTAATTGGTTAATAACAGGCATGGGAAACTGTTTAAACCCTTTACAATGAAAATCTGTGGGACATTTCTTTTTTTTGCTGAGTTTACAAGGATGATGATAAGGACTATTCTAAGTTGGTGATTCTGAACTTGCACTCTAAGATATTGCTGATCAGCCACTCCGATGGTGAGATGGTCACAACAGATATTTTCACAGTAAAAATGCTTTCTTAATCAGTGGATGAGTAGTATTGGACTTGTTCTTTGCGGTTGTAGTGTGATTGTGAACTAGCTAGACTATTGAACTGGCAATTCTATTCGAGCAATTGTGCGAAATGGAAATGTGTTACAATGGACAATTATGTCGTTTGCCAGTCCCTAGTCCATGACAGGTTGGGAAACACTGTAGTAAATGTCTGTTTGTCCCCCAGTGAGAAGGCTAAGTTCTCCCTGAAAGGAGCCCAGAACAAAGAGAGGAGGTTCACGATCTATAGGTTCCTGCTGGTGCACTTCACAGACGCCCAGCGCTTTAACATCACCATCAAGATCAGCCAGAACATCCTCGGTAAACGCTCCAAGAAAACTGCTACATTGAAATTACATGTACTCTTCAAATGTGTATTGGTGAGAGCTTATCGAATGTTTGCACCTTTGTCTCTCTCACTCATATGCTCTCTTTGCCTCTCCCTCTCTTTCGCTGTGTCTCTGCCTCCACCCCATCCCCTTCAGCGTGCTTCGTGGACGGTGAGCTGCCTCTGGACGGTGACGGGGCGGCAGTGCTGGCTGAAACATTTAGGATCCTTAGCCTCAAGGAGATCAAGCTGTCAGCACTGAGCGAAGCGGCGGGGGCTGGTGGTGACGAGCCGCAGGAGGACGAGCAGATGGCCATGGCCAAGGCCGTCATGCAGGTGGCCCAGAAGAAGGTGGTCTCACAGGTATGTTGAGCTTTGAATAATGGTAGTAGTAATGAAATGGGGGCCCAGGACTCGGATTTGGTTGCAATTTAAGCTTTCTTTAATTCTTTTACATGCAACACGTCTTAATAGGACACAATTTTGTATTCTAAAACAAGTAGTAGTAATGATAATATTACTATTTAGCAGTCATTTATATCCAAAGTGACTTACAATAAACATGTATTTGTCCAGCACTACTTAAACCCACAAATGTTGTGTTCCAAGCCACTAGAGGGGGGCAACGGCTAACTAACAAACCTCTGTTCATCCATCCACCCACAGGTCCAGAAGAAAGTGTTCATCGAGAGCATGATTCCCATCATCATTAATCTGAAGAGCATGCTGGAACAGAAGCGCTCGCCAGTCCTGAAGGACCTCATGGGCTACCTCCAGGTAAGGCAGAGAGGGAAGACGGCCATCATGACATCCATTGTCAAGTATAATGTATGATAGCGCAATTAGAAATGTAAAATATATTAAAACAACTTAGAAATGTTGAAAATACATTAAAAGCAAGAACTTAGGACTGAGCATGGTTTGCAGTTCAAAATGTATCCCATGACAATGTTTGTATCCACCAGGATAGTGAATACAGTGGAGTAGGGCTCTTCTGATTCCAACGCTACATTGGAGTCATTCAATGTTCCTTTTGATTAGCTGAGGTGATTTGGTCAAGTTTGAAACACTCTTATTTGGAAACATTTTCTTTGTTTTACGAAACAGTTTTGGAAACCTTGAACACTCAACTTAATAATGATCCAAAAATAACTTTGCAAATACAAACAGATTTCCTGAGTAAAAAAAAAAAAATCCAAACACCACTTTGAGCCAATGTTTTGTGTTCTCACCGGAGTTTCCATTAGCTCAGGAAGTGTCATAGTTCGGGTAAATGTGCAACTAGGGATGTTAATCGGTAAGCTACTGAAAAGACACATGACTGGTCATGCTTATCGGTCTATAGGTTAATTAGTATAATTTAGTGGAATTAAATTGGTGTGTGTATTTTGGGTAGTCGTCATGTATCTTATTTATCACGCATACACAGCCTAGTTTGAGGAGCGGAATAGCTTATCGCCACAGGGCAAGAGCAGCTGGTACTGGTGCGACCTGTTCTTTTATAAGCCCAGTCATTCCGTGTTAACTGTTTTGATGTCCATGATTTTAAAGAGCTACAATTTTCTTCTTTCAACTCAAAGTTAAAGCACGCCTCCCATTCGAGTGCATAGGCGATAGTCAATAGTAGGCATGCTATCAGTGCGTCACCCATCACTTTGCAATGTGGATTTGAGGCGATATCATTGTTTGAAACCTGAACATTTTACTTTACTTCAAACAATCAGTATAGGGAAAAACATGCCCAACCACTATTGCCTCAATGCGACGCTTACCCCAAAAGTTTGCAGCAAACATTAAAAGGAGCTGACACAGGAGTCTGTGCCTGTGCTAGCAGTTAGCAAGCATGCAAACACAGGCCACCGAGGAGAGTACCATCTGTAGCTCTTCAACTTCAGAGAGGGACTCTGGTGCAGAACCTAACCATTTGCTCCCGCCTACCATAAAGCCATTGTGAAGCAGAGGCCGGTCACAGGGCTGTTGTAAACTAGAGAAGACAGACATTGGTTTTCATAACAAGTTTCTTTCGTTGTCCAGAAGCTAAAGGCACCATTCTAGTTATATTAGCAACCCATCCTAGTTGTTTCTAACGGATTTTCATCTGTCACATATGGAACCGCTCGCATTAAGTGCGCTGTTTAGACTGGTGTTTTTCCGCTAATTGCAGTTGCGTGTTCAATAATAGCTTTTCGACTTTAAGACAATAGGATTTCTATTGTTGCATCTAGATGAATACCCTTGTATGTATGCATGCATAGTATTTCCTGTTGGTCACGTCATTTTACTGTTTGGAACAATTTTGTTGACTGGTTAATAAGGGTCTGTTAGTCCTCAGCCAAATTGACTAAAATGTGCATCCTTATGTGCAACGCAAAACACCTCGTGGAAATCTGTGTTAAAGAAGCCCACAGTAATTGGATCTTCTGTATTTGTCAAATTTATTTTGGGGGTGATATGAAGTTTCTGAGGTTTCCAAAAGCATATTGCACACTGATTATTAAGGGTTAGACAGGGTGTCGGGACTGTTGTGCACATTGGCTGCGCTGTTGTCAATGGTTCGAATGAAACCCAATGTCTGTATGGACCTTGGGTTCTCAAGCTAGTCTGATCCTAGATCTGTTCCTAAGGCCAAATCCTTAGGGGATATAACACTTCTCCCTGCTGTCTAGCTGACCATGCAGGACTACCGCAGTGAGGTGAAGGAGTTCTTTGCAGCGGACGAGCAGCTGGCAGTAGAGCTGGAGTACAACCTGAAGATGTATGAGAAGGAGCAGGAGATGGAAGCCCAGATGGTCCACTGCTCCCTGGGAGGGGATGCTGCCTCTGGAGGCACGCCGGTGAGCACTAGGCCTAGTAATGGAGGGAGGTCTTGTCTTTTTTTTTTTTTTTTGATAGGAGTACTTTCTTACAGCCATTACTCTTTGCTGCGAACAGCCTGAATAGCAATCCATCAGGAGCCCTGCTGGTAATGAAGGAATTGCCCCTTGATGCCTAACTTCCACTTAAGTCAATCTCACTTACATTGATGTCAGTAGGTGAAAATTCTATTTAAGTGGAAATTAATTAAAAAGGTTACTAAATCTGTCTGTAAAAGAGAGAATATGAAGAAATGCCTGACTCGATGTCAATTGTCTAAATGTCTACAGGCTACATATCCCATACATACTCTCATAATTGTCCTCCTCCACCATACCTCCCCCTCCCTGTCTCTCAGATCCTGGGCTCCCCTGCCCCTGCTTCTGCCCACAGGCTTCTCCAAACGGGCTTTGCCACGCCCCAGCCCGTCGGCCCCAGCCACCGAGGCCTGCTCACCCAAAGACTTGCCCAGTCAGACAGGTACAGCTCTTAGCTGCATATAAGCACAATGCTTTCATACCTACCTACTAGGATTTCTGTTAGGAAAATGTTTATTTATCGAGGATCGAACCCCAGGCTGTAGTGACGACGCAACACTGCGATGCAGTGCCTTAGACCGCTGTGCCACTCGGGAGGCGCGTTTGATTATGTTTTTGATGGAATGTTGGGAGTGCTGCAGAGATGCGTCTCTCCAACAGCACCCTTGAGAGGCGCGCTGAGAATAGACAAGCTAAATATTTTGTGCCCCTGCCTTTAACAAAATAGGCACTGCTTATCTAAGGGCGGCATCAGAGCTCGCCTAAAAAGCCCATATGCCACTGGTTGAGGGAAATTGTCATTGTTTTTGTCAGAATTATGTGAGGTTTTATGTGTTGGCCAGTTCAGAAAAAGGCGCCATAGGCGGCCGCCTAATCATGCCTAATGAGCGTGCCGGCCGTGATAAAGTCATTCTTTATAGGGGAAATACAAGCAGGATATTATATTGCGACAGTTGGAACTTAAAATGGCTCAACAGAATGAAACAAAACACTTGCGAACTGGTTTAAACCTTCACAGAAATGTTATAGGCTATATTGCAGCAATTACCAGGAAGTGCATACCATACCCAACGTATGACAATAATAGGCTAATGACATTTTATAAATAGGCCTACAATAATGATTAAACAAATTGTTATAAATACGAAAACATTTATAAAGTTCCAAATTTCAAGTCTACCAAAATAGCGAGTTGCACATTTGGCCACGCCAACGTTCTTCTCATCTTTGTGAAGAACTACAATATTAAAATGCCATATGGAGGACAGCTCTCTTTACTATAGGCATATACTACAGGGTTTCCGTTAGGAAAATGTGGAGCTGGACATTTTGACCAGCAACATTTTCAATTACCAGACATTTGATAAATGTACCTGATCCATATGCGTTGGGTGCTTAACCTGATTAGGGCATCCACGCACGGTGCAGATCACATTTAGAATATGGTAATTGATATTACTAGAACATGCAAGTCGAGGATGCAACGATGTGCGATCCTTTCCGAATTCTGTTGTGTGCTTTGAACATGTTATAACTGTCCACATTTACTTTTCCTCAGCCAACAAGACCAGTAACAAACAGCAAAATCACTAGCCTATGTCAATCTACTATAGTAGAAAAGTTTACGCTACCTATTTTATTGGTCAGCTTGTCGAGAAAGAAATGGCCTATTCCAAACAGACTCTGGGACATTTGTGAGACGATGGATCCCAAAGTCATACAGTGAGTAGGCCTAGGCTATATGAGTCTGATGCAACAGCTCAAAACGTTTAGTTGATGAACTATTTCTTCACATTATAAGCGCAGCAATGCAGTAGGCTACGCGTGAATGTTCATTCCATTATGCAAAAGGACACTGCACATGCTAGCGGTTTCATGTGACCGATGAAATGATCTGTTAGAAATTTAGAAAGGGAGGAGATCTAATGGGCTACCTTGAAGCAAGGTAAGACATGTGTCATGTGTACTAAAACGTTCAGGTTTCAAACAATTAAGTATATGTTTTAAAAATGCATACTGCCTTCGGCTCATTGCAAAGTGGTGTGTGACGGCTGATAAAGCCTGCCTTCCGTTGCCGTTTGATGCCGTGTTCAAAACAACTGGGGACTCAGAAATCTCTGACTTCCAACTTCAGTGCGTTCAAGACTGGCGGGAAAAAACAAGCTCCGACTAGGAAAATTCGTTTTGAACGGTCATCCAACTCGAGCCTCTTTCTAGATCTCCGACCTGAAGATCACTGAAGTCATTATTTGACCTCGATTTTTCAGAGTTCACAGTTGTCTTGAAAGCACCACAAGATGCTGCAGCAGCAACTCTTGCACTGTCAGACAGATTTTCCACTCAAAGGCTCTATCTGTATGCGTGTGATAAATATGTATAATGAATATGCTGTACACGGGCCAATTTAATTCCACAAAATAATGCTAATTAACCTATAGACCGATAAGCATGACCAGTCAACAGGTATTTAAATAAATTAATGAGCTAAAAAGCATTATTTCTCAAAGGGATTTTTATCTTCTGGCCAATGTCCAGTGTCAATTTTATTTATCACTTWWAAAAAAAAAAAAACGGACGAAAGACTGCTATTACTGCCTAACGCAAACCCTGGCATACTCTAACTTTAATTTTACTTCAATTAAAAAGGCCTCCATCTTTGCAATCACATCTTTGCAATCAACAGTAGCCCAAAGCTCCTCTCTCGGACGTTCTCTCCTCACCAGTACGGGCAGGCACGTAAGGCAGCACGCAACAGTCGGGGGTGCATGATTTATTTTGTTGGCCAAAAGCCAGCAATTACCGGCTGACGGAAATCCTGCTACTTACCTATACTGTACATACAGTGCATTCGGAAAGTATTCAGACCTCTTGACTTGTTCCATGTTTTGTAATGGTAGCCTTATTCTACATTGTATTAAATTACATTTTTCCCTCATCAATCTACATAATACCCCATAATGACAAAACGAAAACAGGTTTTACATTTTTTTGCAAATGTGTTGGGGGGGGGAAAACACACCTTTTTATTTACGTAAGTATTCAGACCCTTTGCTATGAGCTCAGATGCATCCTGTTTCCATTGATCATCCTTGAGATGTTTCTACAACTTGATTGGAGTAAATTCAATTGATTGGACATGATTTGGAAAGGTGCACACCTGTCTATTTTAGGTCCAACAGTTGACAGTGCATGTCAGCGCAAAACCAAGCCATGAGGTCGAAGGAATTGTCCGTAGAGCTCCAAGACAGGATTGTGGCGAGGCACAGATCTGGGGAAGGGTAGCAAAAAAAAATCTGCAGCATTAAAGGTCCCCAAGAAAACAGTGGTCTCCATCATTTTTAAATGGAAGAAGTTTGGAACCACCAAGACGCTTCCCAGAGCTGGCCGCCCGGCCGAACTAAGCAATCAAGGGATAATGGCCTTGGTCAAGGAGGTGACCAGGAACCCGTTGGTCTCTCTGACAGAGCTCCAGAGTTCCTTTGTGAAGATGGGAGAATCTTCCAGAAAAACAACCATCTCTGAAGCACTCCACCAATCACTACCTTTATGGTAGTGGCCAGACGAAAGCCACTCTTCAGTAAAAGACACATGACAGCCCAGTTGGAGTTTGCCAAAAGGCACCTAAAGGAATCTCAGAACATGAGAAACAAGATTTTCTGGGCTGATGAAACCAAGATTGAACTCTGTGGCCTGAATGCCAAGCATCACGTCTGGAGGAAACCTGGCAACATCCCATGGTAAAGCGTGGTCACAGCACCATGCTGTGGGGATGTGTTTCAGCGGCAGGGACTGGGAGACTAGTCAGTATCAAGGAAAAGATGAGTGGAGCAAAGTACAGAGATCCTTGATGAAAACCTGTTCCAGAGCTCTCAGGACCTCAGACTAGGGTGAAGGTTCACCTTCCAACAGGACCATGACTCTTAAGCACACAGCCAGGAATGGAGGAGTGGCTTCAGAACAAGTCTCTGAATGTCCTTGAGTGGCCCAGCCAGAGCCCGGACTTGAACCCAATCGAACATCTCTCGAGACCTTGAAATAGCTGTGCAGCGACGCTCCCTATCCAACCTGAGAGTGCGTGAGAGGATCTACGGAGAAGAATGGGAGGAACTCCCCAAATACAGGTGTGCCAAGATTGTAACGTCATACCCAAGAAGACTCAAGGCTGTAATCGCTGCCAAAGATGCTTAAACAAAGTACTGAGTAAAGGGTCTGAATACTTATGTAACTGTAATTTCAGTTTAATTTGAATAAATTAGCAACATTTCTAAACCAATTTCTTTTTTAAATATAAATATGTTGTATACTGTGTAGATTTCCTGGGGGGGGGGGGGGGGGGGGMATTTCATCCWTTTTAGAACAAGGCTGTAACATAACAAAATGTGGAAAAGGTGAAGGTCTGAATACTTTCCGAATGCACTGTGCCTAACTTAAGACTACTTATACTTGGTGTGAAAATATTACACCCATTTTACGTCACCTTGAATCCTCTACTACAAGGTGGAGAGTCGTATGTCTAGACACATTCCAGTCCCAGATTGAGCAATCTCAAAAGGCGCTATTAAATGCCTAATAATCTTAGGTCCAATGCAGCCTTTTTATATTTTTATATATATATATATATATATATATATATATATATATATATATATATATATATATATATATATATATATATATATATATATATATATATATAAATTATATATATATATATATAATTTCTGGGTAACAATTTAAGTACATTACTGTGATTGTTTTCAATTAAAATGGTTGACAAATTGATTTTTAAAGAGCAATTTCTTAAGCAAGAATTTAGCTAGGAAGGGTCTAAGTGGGGAAGGGAAACATGAACTAGCTGTTATTGGCAGAGGTTTGGAACTCTTATTTGTTAATGAACTAAATTACTACCTGGTGATGTCACTAGGCAGGCTAAAACTCCATCCCACCATAACAGGCAGAAACTTCAGGCGGTTTCAAAATCATACATTTCACAGTATTATTCCAGACTCCTAGTCTGGAAATTTATATAAAACACAGGAAATCATGTTTTTGACTGCACTGTGCCTTTTGATCTGGTATTAGAGGCATTACTCCCATTGTCACTTCAGCTACACCTACAACAACATTCTATTACAACCACCACTATGGGCACACCTTGCTGCTATGTGGAATGGGAGAGCGTAATTAAGCTTGTCTCTCTGACTGGGTGTTGTGCTCGAACACCAGGCGTCAGCCAGCGAAGCAGAGGAGCGGGCCACACAGGAGCTGGGTCATGGTGACCGGCGACAGAAACTTCACACCTCTGGATGGATCAGGTATGGCCGTCTTTCATGACCACACCGCTGACTAGACGGATCTAGATGGAAATAGCCAACTCCGACTTGGTGAGATGTGATTCCATTTGACAGATTTCTTTCCTTTTTCTTGTGTTCCACTATTACAGTGAAGCCGAAAGGAGGCGTCTGCGATCGAGCTATAAGCACCCCGCAGGGTAAGTTGGACAAACCCAGATCTGAATCCTCCTTCTCCTTCAGGAGTCAGACACCCTCCCGCATGCCAAGTGTATAGGCTGTGTGCATGTCCCAAGAGCAGCTAACATTGAATGAGGAGTATCATGTGGAACTGAATGGATCACACTGCTCTAGACATTCAATCTCTATATGCATTGATCATGCAGTGGTTACCATCCATTGTGCCCAATAATGCTGATGCTGCTAGATTTCCCTCATTGGAGATCTTTGTACATGGGGTCTTAAGAAACCTTGTGATTGGGGAAGGAGCCTTCTGAATAGGTACTGTCAACAATTTACTGACTCAATGAAAGCTTCTTCATGTAGAGCAAAAAGAGCTGCTGTTGGGCCACAAGTCGATGGCTGGCAGCCCCATGATAAACCCCAACAAAAAAAAACGTTGTCCAGAGGTGGTCATTTCCCACTCACTGAAGTCATTCATCAATTGGCACTAACTGGCAAAGCTGGATGTTCTACCATCTTCTTAAAATCTGTTTTTAAAACTAACTCTAACCTTAACCATACTGCTAACCTTATGCCAAACCCTACACTTAACCCTAACCTTAAAAGGGAACTATACCACTTTTCAACCTCATTTTCATTGTCTCCAATGAAATACCAGTGTCAACTTATGTAAAATGTGATTTTTGAAACACTATTAGATTGGCAGTGACGTGGGGAAAAATAAAATACCCTCCTTTGGGCTAGAAACCCGTTGCAGGTTTTGAAAAACATTGTTTTTTTWAAAACCTTTAAACTCCTGTGTCACAGGATAATTTTCTTACGACCTTAATTTTTTTTTCTTTTTTACCACAGATCATTGAAATGCACTGTTTTCACACACTTTATGACCAAAGTATGCCAGCTAGTGAAGCGTGATTCTTCACTTTAGAGAACGCATTTCCACTGCTCTAGAGTCCAATGGCAGCGAGCTTTACACCACTTCAGCCGATGCTTGGTATTGCGCATGGTGATATTAGGCTTATGTGCGGCTGCTCGGCCATAGAAACCCCTTTCATGAAGCTCCCGACAAACAGTTCTTGTGCTGAAGTTGCTTCCAGGGGCAGATTGGAACTCGGTAGTGAGTGTTGCAACCGAGGACAGACGATTTTTACACACTATGTGCATCAGCACTTGGCGGTCCCCTTCTGTAAGCTTGTGTGGCCTGCCACTTCGCGGCTGAGCCGTTGTTGCTCCTAGACATTTCCCCTTCATAATAACAGCACTTACAGTTGACCAGGGCAGAAATATGACGAACTGACTTGTTGGAAAGGTGGCATCCTATGACGGTGCCACGTTGAAAGTCATTGAGCTCTTCAGTAAGGCCATTCCACTGCCAATGTTTGTCTATGTAGATTGCATGACTGTGTGCTCGATTTTATACACCTGTCAGCAACGGGTGTTTGAAATGGCCGAATCCACATACTTTTTTGTGTATGTAGACACTGGTTTGGTGCTGAAGATGAGGTTGAAAAGTGGCGGAATTGCCGTTTAACCAAACTACTAACCTTATGCCTTAAATTAAATATCAAAAATCTAATTCCCCAACATAATATCCCTATTACATGTTACTCAGGTAACATAAATGAAGTTACATTCGGGGAAGGAGTCAGCGCCATCTTCAGTGACCGGAGAACAGGTATGCAACATTTGGACCTTTAGACAGGTGCCATTTGATCACAAGTGGACACTGATGATGTGTTTGGTCTGACTTTTTAGTTTTTTTCTTCATAGGTTCAAAGACTGGAGAAGAAGGACGTGTCCTTCAATTGATCTCACCTGATCAGCAGTAAGTACTTATTTTTTTTATCAAAGTAAGCTTTAAACCATATAATGGTCGCAAGGTTTCACCTAATTCATTTCTTGTGTTTTCAGAACTCCAGTGCCAAGGCAATGGAACGTGCAGTCCCCACTCAATCAAAAAAGAACAAGACAAATACATCAGTAGCTATTTCTTTTTCATGTTCTCTTCTGTCTATACTGAACACACTTGATGTCCCATGTAAAATGTTCTTTATTTTTGTAAATGAAAATCCAGCACCCATGTCAGAATATTAGAAGTGAGTTTTATTAATCATTAACATACGGTTCAAGAATTCTCAGAGGATTTGTACCAGGCCCGAGATGGGTGTTACATTAGTTTGGTTCAGAAAAATCATGTTCTCAATCAAATAAGCGTGTGAACACTTGAAACGCTTGAACCTTCACATGATTTCAACGCCAACCTCAAGTATTGGAGAAATTCGAGGCAGATTATCAACACTGGATAGCTTGAACCTCATCAACCTTGGATTGGAGGAAAAGCGTGATTGGCAGTCAGTATTTGGCTTAGCTAGCCCCAACCATAGAACATGTATTGGAATCTCTTTCACTGTGTATTTAAAACTACATATTGCCGGTTTTGAAGAGGGCTGTTTAATAAAAAAATATCTTATTTTCAATGCCTTGGAAGTTGCCGGTGTTTTCTGGCCTTTATGGTAAATGTAGGCGGCATGCTTTTGTTTCTCCATCTTTTTAATCTGTTAACAAACTTTGTGTATATTTTCTTCTATTTGTGTCTTTACTCTACCAAAAAGAATTCCCACTATTTAGGCACTATTGCATAATAAATCTCTATTTCTACTCCAATGGAAAAAAAGTGTAATCCTTTAAAACAATGCTAAAAGAAAATAATCTATTTACAAAACAAAGCAGATATGTAAAAATGATTTGGGTGGGAAAATGTTCCATTATTCTTGTCAATGTCATCATTCCTCTCAAACGCCGTTCGTGGAGTATTAAACATGCAATTCAGGTTTTTGTGCATTTTGCAGTATTGTGATTGAGAAATCCCTTTAAAATAAAATGTTAAAATGTGTTAGATGGCATGAAGCTGATCTACTGTTGTAATGGCAGAAGGCACTTAAGAGGAATGATCTTTATCAAAGTACAAATGAAAACCTTAAGTACCTGTTTTGTAAAAAATGTTTTGCATCTGCATTAATTGGTTTCTACTAGCTACAGGCAATTACTCTATCTTGTAATGTTTTGTAACTCTTGGATATAAATTCATTTGGGAAAACGTCAAATACAATGTCTTAGGTCGTTTACTTGAATTTGAAATTCTACGTTTTTTGCCTGGTGTAGAGAAGCTTGTTCAATGTAAAATGTCCTATGTGCAAACATTAGGCAGATCGTCTCTACCATGACCATGTATTTTTCAAACCATGGGAAGAGTTTCATATTGCCTCCTTGGGGACACACACACACATACAAACAGTTATCTATATACAATTTTTAGCCAACATAAACCCTGTATTACAAATACTCAATGTATTCCTGACATACAGCAACAACAAAAAATGACAATATATTCAATATATACAAGATAAACTCAAGCATAGAAGGACACTTAAAATCAAGGATATATGCAGCACTGATTGTGTACAGTATTTCCCAGCTTTTGGCTGGTACTCATTGAAGCCTTTTACTGTCCAAGACACTATCTACAAACATTTAACTTTCAATATTAACATGGAAATCCCAACAGAAATTAAAATATGTAAGACCGTTCTAGAACCAAACCTTTATGGTAAAACAAGTCATTTTGTGATTGTGTTTTTTTGGGGGGGTAGGAAAGGTGAAATTTTACAGCTGAATACTGAGTGGTTGAAACTTATTTTTCCCACAACCAAATAAAAAAGTATGCTAGTATTTTACAAATATTTAAAAAAGTAAACCTTTATCTATAGGCATTTCAAAATATATTCCATCAAAAATAGTCTGACAAATTTTGCTGGTAGAAAAAAAAGTTATATAAATGACAAAGGTTTGAAGCACATGTTTAAAGTAGAAATATGTCATGTTAGATTTACTTCAGAACTTAGCTAGATGTTTTTCCCCTCCTGGCAGAACATCTTACATAAATGCTTTTCCCCAGCAGATAGTGTTAAAAACCTTATTGAAACATGCTATAACTTTAACGTAAAAATCTCCATAATTTAGCAAAATAAGTTGTTTGGTGATAAAAAGGTCAACAAGCGGGTTTCAATACTTATCTGTGTCTGTAACGATGGTTAATAGTTCTATATAGATTTGTGAAAACTTGTCACCTTTGGCAAACTTGAATCGTTTCAGACGTGCAGAGAGCTCAAGGCACATACTGTGGCAGCTCACTGGTCATCTCACACACTTAGTGAGTTCAGTCCAAAGTATCACACCTTTCCCTTCCATGCCCTTCCTCTTCAGATGACAAATGAAGATTTGTGTCGGAAGTCGCCCTAGAATAAAAAGGGAAGAGCAAGTAAGAAAAAGTTGGACTGCCTAGTTTAAAATATCGTTTTTTTCTTTACGCACCTCGTCCTCTGTCCTGACGTAGTCCACTCCGTCTCCTTTCGCTGGGGCTTTGTAACTGTCAGACACAATGGAGACATGATCAGAAGACATTTATGGTGTTGCAAAAACAACACATTTCTAGTAAGAATTGTTCCATGCATGTTATAAAACCATTGGCTGTGAGTTGACCAGGTCAAGTTGTGAAGTCAAGGCTGTTCATAAGGTCTAAATAGGCAAATGTTAAACCTCAATGAGCCATGACCCATTGCCGCGCCGCTCAAGAAGAAGTCTCACTCACTTGTTTCCTGTCTGTTTCTGGCTGACGAAGTAGCCTCGCTTGTACGCACAGCAGATGCCCACTGTTATACACAATAGCACCACCACCACCACCAGCACTCCCAGGATGATCCCGGCAATATTGATGTTATCTGGGGAGAAACAACAGGATGAATGAAGAATTTATGTTGAGGTATCTTCAACTGGCTCTTTATGAAGGAAATACCGGACTACGGGAATAACATGCTTCAACATGTAGGCTTGGGCGATATACTGTATACTGGGGTATTTCGAAATACCGACAGTATGATTTTCAATACTGTTTTTAACCCACTGCTTATAACTAAGTTAAGTATAACTATATGAAATCTAAGATGTGTCAAATAAATGATATCCAGCTCAGGGCTCCAGCTGTGCATTTGGTTTGCTAACTTGCTAGTGGCTAGATGTCAAGATCAAGCTTCTTGGTTACAGCAGAGACATTCAATCCCCTCCTGGATCAAGATCCCTGTTGACTAAATTGTTTTGTGCTTGTTTTTATTTATGTCACCCCTTGTGTGTGCAAATTCTGTAATACCGTATACCCCAGTATGGTACAGAAACGGTATGATGATATGAAAATCTAGATACCGCCCAACCCTAGTGTGTTGTGTAACTTGTATACAACTGTGTCAGCTGTCAAACAGACTTACAGACTTCCATCGTCTGCGGTACACATTCTGAGTGACCCGCGTCGTTCTTTGCTCGGCAGAAGTACTCTCCTGAGTCGTCCTTTCTGACAGCACTGAATTTCTGCAGAGGAAAAACCAACAACAGTATAACCGGTGTCCTTTTGTTCTGGTGTATGTACAGATGCTGTAAAATATATTGGCACCCTTGGCACTTTACAATGGAGTGCAGTGTTCAGAATGTTCAGTTTTTTCTTTTAAAAATGGGTTGACTGGCTATTTTTAACCTGTGGGCACCTGCAAACTCACCACAGTTGAGAAATTACATAATAAATGCGAATCATTGCCTCTAACCAAATTAATTAGAATTTAGAAACATTTTGTCCATGCTATTTTTGGACTTTGTAGTGAAAATTTTCAATTTTAGTTTAGATTATTAGTTGTTTTGGTCCTATGCAGTTGTAAATCAAACAAATGCACATGTAAATACACAGTTTTTCAAATGTCAACTTATTTTCGAAGAAATAGTCAATCCTGCAAGGGTGCCAATATATTTTACTGCATGTGGTAAAGTGCAGGTTTATAACGAGGTCCAATTGGGATTACGTTGCAGGTGGAACTGTCACCAAAATTAGTTGCTTTGATGTTCAACAGATATCGCTTCAGTTTTCGTATGCTGTCTCCCATCACATTTGAACCCAGGCTAATGATGTCTTGTCCTCTAATTCTAGTCCTGTTGATAGTTAGTTGGCTTTTGGTTAGTTGGATACGAAACGCTGATTTGGCAGTGTAAACTGGTGGTCTTCAAGTAAAAGAGGCCGGTGTAGCATGTAATAGGGTGTGACTCCCTGGAAGTATGTCAGTGACAGCCAGGCCAACCTTTAGAGGCTAGTGTGAAGGTTGAGTGGAGGGCCTGGGGGCGAGCCATTGACTGTGTCTGGCTGAGCAGGGGAGAGGGAGTTCAGGAATGTGCCAATGAGGACTGCAAATTCCCCTCATGCCTCAATCCCTGCGCACCATCAACTGTTTCCCCAAAATATCCGCACCTACCCCCACAGCCTCGCCCTGCCCTAGAGTCCCCTTCCCTCCCAGTCCTCACACAAAAACACACACTTACCAGGGTTCCAGTTTCGGCGTTGAGCGTGTAGGAGGAGTTGAAGAACTTGGGGCTGGTCTTGGGGTCATCGGGGATCTCCTCCTTGTTGCGGAACCACTGGTATTGAGACTTGGGGAAACCTTCGTCCTCCACGCAGCGCAGCTCCGCCGCCTTCCCCACGGGCACCGATTTGGGGACAGCACATTTCGGCACCACTGGCTTCACTGTGGACACAAACACATATTCAGCAGTGGCAACATTCAGCATCTGAACGTGTCAAATCAGCACAACCCATGATACACATTTGGTTATAGTTACTAGGCCAATGAATGACCTCTGAGAATGGGTACGCGTCTTTTGCCCTGTGCCAAACCCTGTCAACTAAACACACGGCACTTTCCATCTTTAGCGGTGCTATTTAGCGGGGATGCAGTTTCAGAGGTTTCCCCATATAGCCCAGAACACGCCTTTGCGGCAGGGACAGGCCAGTCACAACGCATCCTCATACGTGTGCCAAAGAGTTGGCCTGACCTACAAAAAAGTTTCAGCTTACAGCATTGAAAGTAGTAACCTCTAAGGCTGTTTGTAGGGACAATGAGTATGTTCATTGTGTTTTGTATGTTATGCTTCATAGCAACTTCCAAAAGCAACAAGGTTTAAGACTAAGAGCAAATATTTTGGCAGTGAAATTATGAGGTGCATTAAAGAATTGCATCGCAAATGACTTGGCAAACATGCAATTTCAGCTAGGTAGTGGCAATTCTTCCTTCCCCAAACATGCAATTTCAGTCATAGCCACAGGGTGATGCATCTTTGTGTTGGTGTAAAGTCTTAAATTTGTTCTGGTTTCAATATTATACCACAGTTTACTTTCGTAATACAACTAATAATGTGATTATGGTGCAAAAAGCTAGTGGTGTGTTGGGTAGATGTGAGTTGAAGCGGCTGATATACCTACCTCTTACGACAAGGTTGATCAAAATCTCATCAAAGGTTTTCTGGTCAATTGGGGCGGTGACCTCGCAACGATAACTGGCTGAGTCTGATCTTGTGGCATTGGTTATCACTAATGTTGCAGGCTCTCTGATCCTTGCTCTGCCCTCCAAATCTCCTGCAGGAGAAAAAAAAACACACTAAGTTCCCGCTGATTTAATACAGACATAATTGATGAGTATAGAACAGAATGTCATTCCCTTATTAGTCAGATAACTGCTGTTTGTAAAGCAGGAATTGTTTGTTTCTGTAAGATGATCAGAATTTTTTATTTATTTTTGTCTCTTTGTGTCACTTTGATATTGATATTAGTGAAGATGACATTAAGACAAAGCACTCAGTTGAGTCCGTTACCTGAGATCTTCTTCTCAAAGTAGACATAACTGGGCTCCCCATCCTTAATTTTCTTCCATTCGATTCTGGGGTCGTTTGTGGAGATGGACTCTATCAAACAGGACAATTCGATAGCTACCAGACGAGAAGAGAGGAAATTAGATGCAAGGCTTTCAAAATGAAGAACCAAAGGATTGATGTTGTTTGGTGGTTCTGGTTCTTTAGTGTCAAGTCAAAGTCATGCACATCGGTGTATACATTACGAGATCTCTATTGGCTCTTACATTCAAACTCGTTGGCCCATGGCGCATCATTCGTTGTTCTCAGAATCACTGCCAACACGTTGAAGTAACCTGCAAAACAGGAACGAGGAGGAAGAAACATAAGTCTCACAGTCACACGAACTTTGCCATTACACTGATGACCTCACAAACTATGTGCGATGTCCATTAGTGCCTGTTTGCCGGGCTATGGTTGGTGAGCTCGCTGTTACGCCCCCATTAGGGTTGTTTCTAACCAGTTAGCTCATCCAAAATTCCAGGAACTAAATTAACATCAATCCCCTCGCTCCCAATCTACCACCCCACCCAGACGCATTCTTCATTCTTCCCAGTGTACCATGGTCTGGATCTGTTACCTTCCATTTTTAGTCTGGCGGGGCGAACCGACGTGGACTTAAGGGGGGGCACAGTTTCTACGCACTGTGAGTAATTGTGCAGGGAGGCGCATGCCCTTCTCGGCACGAGCTCTCCCATGCCAGTGGCAGCCTAGCAGCCTGCCCGGCCCCTCTCTCTCCCTCTCTGGGCCTGACGCGAGTGCCCATGTGGCAGTAATGGGCCATGGGAGTGGGCACTGCTGAATCATCCCGACAGGCCATTCCTCCACACATGCATACCAACCCAGTCACACAACCATGAATAGTCTCCCTGAGACTCAGATGATGCTTAGGTTCAAGTAGCTGCTGGTCAGGGTCACAGAGGCTTGGTCAGTTGGCTTGAGTGAACTGCATGTCAGTGTGAATGAATGTCCTAAAAGGGATAGTTCACCCAAATTACAAATGGACATATTGGTTTCCTTAACCTGTAGGGCCAGGACGATACCAGTATCACAATATTTTTTCCATGGAAAAGAATGCAAACATGAAGCAGATCTTACTCTTTGGTCCGTTAAAAACCTACTGTATGAATAATATTGTGTGCTATAGCTTGGAAAATAAATACATGTGACTCTGGATGACAACATAATGCTTGTTTTCAACATCAGGGCTGTTTTCCTAAGGAAGTGAAATCTGCTTCGGGTTTTGTTTCCTTGCCACGATACTAACGAGTATCGCGATACTGGTATTGTCCCGGCCCTAGTAAGCAGTCTATGGACAAGGTATGTCAGCAATCCATGCTTTGGTTTAGTTTCCCTGGCACTGTTTCCAAATGCTAATGTTTTAGCATTTGTGGCACAAATCCCATTCAGGACATGGTACCGATATTAGCATTTTTCACACATCATATTCAAATAATTTATAAGTGACTTTGTTGAGCTTTACAATCAATTTTAGATGCTTTCGGATGATTTGGACATGATGCGCCAAAAAATGCTAATATCGGTACCATGACTTGAATGGGACTTGTGCCACTAAACGGTGCTAGAGAAACTAAACCAAATCATTGATTGCTGTCATACCTTGTCCATAGACTGCTTACAGGGTAAGGAAACCAATGTGTAATCTGTGTGAACTATCCCTTTTTATTTCCTGCAGTGTGTGCCACTTCCCACTGCCAACCCCTAACTTTACTGTTCCACTCTATTAGATTGTTTCTCCTGGTGACGCACTTTGACTGAGGCCAGTGGCTACTTCACCTGACTGAAACCAATAACCAACTCCAACTCTGTGGGCGTTTTCATTAAGTGGTTACATCCAGGAACCTTACTGATCCAGTAACACGGCTTGGCGCCCCATTGCGTCCCAGCTCCCCATCCCTGTCTAAAGAAAGAGGCCTAAGTGCCCCTGTCCATTAAAAAGACAGGAGCACATTTAGAGCCTTTTACCGGCTGAGTTCACCGGGCCTCTGCTGACACAATGAATTAGCAAGACACCACACAGTTCTTTCACACAGTAAGGCGAGTCTGCGACCTGAAGAGACAAGTCTGTCTGAAAGCATAAGATTACGGATCCTTTGGTAGACCTTTCCCCAGGAAACTCTCCTTACACCCAGGCATTAGTAGGTGTATTTCCTGTCCCCCTCACCCTGGTCCTGCTAAGTCAATGTCAGTCTCATACCAGTTCCCTGCTAACTATCCAATGCACGCATGGGTGTGGGAGCTGTTTGGGGTCGCCCTCTAAAGCAGACTGGGTAAGCTGCTTACCCTAAGGTCTATGAGATCGTTACTAGACCACAGCTTGTTTACCTTATGTCGTCAGTTTAAACACCAAGCTATACATTGTCCCACGGGCTGAAAAAGGCGAATATTCACCCGCTTAACTTAATATAAGATTAAACATTTAATGAAATGTAAAGTTCAGGAGTGGGAGTGATGGAAAGGAAGGACTATAAGTAAGTCTTTAGTGTAGGCCTTCAAAGCTTTAATGTTCCCCCATTGCTAATGTTAATTGCTATGAATCTTTAATAGCAATATTTTGGGCTTTGTCTCTCGAGATGTGATCCATTTCATATAGTTCTAGTTAAACAAAGACAACACAAGTTAGGCCCTGAGAGTAAAAAGTTCTACATTTATATATGTATATACAGTGGCAAGAAAAACGATGTGACCCCTTTGGAATTACCTGGATTTCTGCATAAATTGGTCATCAAATTTGACCTGATCTTCATCTAAGTCACAACAATAGACACACATAGTGTGCTTAAACTTAATAACACACAAATTATTGTATTTTTCTTGTCTATATTGAATACATCATTTAAACATTCACACTGTAGGTTGGAAAAAGTATGTGAACCTCTAAGCGAATGACTTCTCCAAAAGCTAATTGGAGTCAGAAGTCAGCTAACCCGGAGTCCAATCAATGAGACGAGGTTGGAGATGTTGGTTAGAGCTGCCTTGCCCTATAAAAACACACATTTGAGTTTGCTATTCACAAGAAGCATTGCCTGATGTGAACCATGCCTCGATCAAAAGATATCTCAGAAGATTAAGAATGGTTGACTTGCATAAAGCTGGAAAGGGTTACAAAAGTATCTCTAAAAGCCTTGATGTTCATCAGTCCACGGTAAGACAAATTGTCTATAAATGTAGAAAGTTCAGCACTGTTGCTACTCTCCCTAGGAGTGGCCGTCCAACAAAGATGACTGCAAGAGCACGGTTCAGAATGCTCAATGTTAAGAAGAATCCTAGTGTCAGCTAAAGACTTATAGAAATCTCTGGAACATGCTAACATCTCTGTTGACGAGTCTACGATACGTAAAACACGAAACAAGAATGGTGTTCATGAGAGGACACCACGGAAGAAGCCACTGCTGTCCAAAAGAAAACGGCTGCATGTCTGAAGTTCGCAAAAGTGCACCTGGATGTTCCACAGCGCTACTGGCAAACTATTCTGTGGACAGATGAAACTACAGTTTAGTTGTTTGGAAGGAACACACAACATTATGTGTGGAGAAAAAAGGCACAGCACACCAACATCAAAACCTCATCCCAACTGTAAAGTCTGGTGGAGGGAGCATCATGGTTTGGGGCTGCTTTGCTGCCTCGCCCTGGACAGCTTGCTATCATCAACAGAAAAATGAATTCCCAAGTTTATCAATACATTTTGCAGGAGAATGTTAGGCTATCTGACCGCCAATTTAAGCTCAACAGGAGAACGACCCAAAACACAGAAGTAAATCAACAACAGAATGGCTTCAACAGAAGAAAATATGTCTTCTGGAGTGGCCCAGTCAGAGTCCTGACCTCAACCCGATTGAGATGCTGTGGCATGACCTCCAGAGAGTACTTCACACCAGACATCCCAAGAATATTGCTGAACTGAAACAGTTTTGTAAAGAGGAATGGTCCAAAATTCCTCCTGACATTTGTGCAGGTCTGATCCGCAACTACAGAAAACGCTTGGTTGAGGTTATTGCTGCCAAAGGAGGGTCAACCAGTTATTAAATCCAAGGGTTCACATACTTTTTCCACCCTGCATTGTGAATGTTTACACAGTGTGTTCAGTAAAGACATGAAAACTTATAATTGTTTGTGTGTTATTAGTTTAAGCAGACTGTGTTTGTCTATTGTTGTGACCTAGATGAAGATCAGATCACATTTTATGACCAATTTATGCAGAAATCCAGTTATTTCCAAATGGTTCACATACTTTTTCTTGACACTATATAAACTCAGAAGAAGAAAAGAAATGTCCCTTTTTCAGGACCCTGTCTTTCAAAGATAATTCGTAAAAATCATTTTAAAGGGTTTAAACACTGTTTCCCATGCTTGTTCAATGAACATGCACCTGTGGAACGGTCGTTAAGACACTAACAGCTTACAGACGGTAGGCAATTAAGGTCACAGTTATGAAAACTTAGGACACTAAAGAGGCCTTTCTACTGACTCTGAAAAACACCAAAAAGAAAGATGCCCAGGGTCCCTGCTCATCTGCGTGAACGTACCTTAGGCATGCTGCAAGGAGGCATGAGGACTGCAGATGTGGCCAGGGCAATAAATTGCAATGTCCATACTGTGAGATGCCTAAGACAGCGCTACAGGGAGACAGGACGGACAGCTGATCGTCCTTGCAGTGGCAGACCACGTGTAACAACACCTGCACAGGATCGGTACATCCGAACATCACACACAAATTAGCTACTGTATTTGTAAACTGAAACATCAAATAGTTTTGTCAAAGCCTGCAAGTCATTCACATATTACACAACATCGAGAGCCTAGTTGAAAGTGTTCAGGCGGAAGTAATAGAATACCTCCACGTAGAAAAAAACGTATTTGCTTGTTTGGTAACTCGCTAATGCCTCTGACAAGCCCTTGCAGCCATGGTTATGTGGCAAACTGTACTTTTGAAATGTCAAGTCCTTCTTGATTGGGATAGTCACAGAGGGAGAGATTCTCAACTGAGAAAATCAATTCTATAGTAGAATTGGTGCAGAATAAAGATGAATATCAATCACCACTTTCCTCATATATTTCTAGCTATATGCAATCTTATTTGCACAACTGCAGACATTTCTTCCCCCCTCAGAGTTCAATTATGCATGTATGTAGGAGTGTATGTTAATGAGAGAATTATATAGGCCACGTATCTCATGGTACATGATAACATAAAACAAAAACCTGTTGATTGTGTGCTCATTAAAACAAAGCCACATAAGCTTACCTAAATATATCACTTAGCACAATAGTATTTTGTCTTTGATTTCACCAAACAGCTTTCTTTTTGTTTTGACCAGCTAATGGACTAGCTTAGGCAAGCCCCTGTTCCATCTTCCTTGTTAACTCAGATAGTATTAGGTGCAGATTTGGTGCTTAAGTGAGCTTGATACTCCGATAAAAGGTTGTGAGGTTTGCCTTAGAAGCAGCTGTCCAGGAAAAAGTGTGCAAAAACCCCAGTCAAAATGAATAACTTTAAAGTCCCAACATCCAGACCACAATATTAAAGTCAAAACTCTCTTGGTGAGTGCAGAAGGCAGCTTTTTAAACAACACACTAAATAATACTGTGAAAATATACTGTCCCTAACAAGTCCCGATGTTTGGTAATTTACACACACAGTCTTGTCTGCAAGCAGGATGGCTGAATTCTTAATAATTTCCCAGGGTTGGCAGGTGAGGCTAGGTGAACAAAACAGAAATGGAGCAGATCCAGCAGGCCGGAACCTTGGTTGAACATACATCCTCTTAACAATTACATCCTCCTGAGCGTTTGCACGGCAACAGATGGAGCTTTCCTGATGGGGGCATTAGCTGAGAGGCGGCAGTGGCCAGGAAAGTGTTCGAGGACTAAGCAGCAATAAGGAAGTGATGACTGTGCACTGTGGGACAGGTGTCTCCCGTCTCTCTTCCCTTCCCCTGTCTGCCTCATCCTGACCTATGACCCCTCTGTCATCCTGTCTGTTCTCTCTCTCTCTCTGCTCTCCCCTGGGAAAGATTCTAAGGTATTGACCGCTTCCCAGTGCCATGATGCATCCCCWAACACCTGCGTCTGAGAGGCTGCAGTAGTGTTTCCCACTGTCTTCATATACAGTAGATGGCCAGGTCTTTGCAGTGTGTGTGTGCCTGTGTGTGTAGTTTAAGCCCTCAAACCATGCAGGTGCTCCGTGACCTACATTACCCTGTCTTTCCATCTCTCTTTCTTGTCTTCCTGGCAGGGCACAGCTGTGTGCGATCTGGCAATCTGCATGGGAGTATTTTAATCTCCCTCGCCCTTCTCAAGAGGGACGGCTGGTTCTTCTTGGTAATCTTAGTGTAATGCCCTGATAAAACCCCAGGCTTTGCGATGCTGAATAAAACAATAGATGAGGGACTGGAGACAAAAGCTATCCCTTGGCTTCATTTAGAATTATACGCAGATGACATGGAGCGATGGAAATTGAACTGAGGACTAGAGAATGGATGCCTGCATGTGAATTGGCTCCTAGCTTTCTGTGGTGTTACTATTGGAAAAATCAACAAGATTTCCCTTTCTGCTAGTTAGTTACTTTCTGCTAGCTCTGGCACCCCAATGGTGGAACAAACTCCCTCACGACGCCAGGTCAGCGGAGTCAATCACCACCTTCCGGAGACACCTGAAACCCCACCTCTTTAAGGAATACATAGGATAGGATAAAGTAATCCTCCTAACCCCCCCCCCCCCCTTAAAAGAGTTAGATGCACTATTGTAAAGTGGTTGTTCCACTGGATATCATAAGGTGAATGCACCAATTTGTAAGTCGCTCTGGATAAGAGCGTCTGCTAAATGACTTAAATGTAAATGTAAATGCTAGTAAAAGAAAGTTATAGAGGAGTGTGACGTCATAAATGGAGGGGTTCATTAAGCTTCCCAGTGAAATCCCCAAAGTAACAATTCTGCCTAGCACCTCCGCGAGATACACCCACGTCCCTTTAAAACCCCAGACATCAAAGTACCTAGTTTTGCAAATTATCTGCTAGTTGCTGTTTTTCGAAGCTTTGTTCATGTAAGGCTACACCCCTTTGGAACACACACAAACACACACGTGATTAGGGATCACATGGGACTTGGTAAATGGGCAGAATCTGCTTTGACACATCTAGTCAGTGAACATTGAGCACATCCCGTTCATTCAGCAGCGCATGAAGCAGATAATATTCCTTGTTATTTTTTAACTGCTGCATTGATTTAATTCCCCCAAGAGGAGGACGGCTGTTTGTTCGCTGAGCAAGTGGTGCCCACGGAAAAATGCATTATCCTCAGTCAGCGCCAGCAAATTGGATGGGATGTGTTTTTGTGCTCTGCAACTTCCACTCCGTATGTGGATTGTGTTAAACTAGGCTCTATCCCAGTGCTAAGACATATACAGTCCAGTATAACACTCCGCAAGACTTAAGAACTCTTCTCCCTCCGCTGCCCTAAAGGCTCTGCAATGCTGCATGTTGGCCATGGTGTGTAGTGGGTCACACATTCTCCAATTCAACCACCCGGGTAACTGCCCTCCTGTACCTCCACAGTGTCTTGGCCTGGAGAGTTTTACTTGTAGCTGAGGGAGTCTATGTGAACACTTGGAATTCCTTCAAAGAGAGTAAATATTTATCTTTACAAGCAAAACTAGGTTACAGTTTTTGTCACCACATACTTGACCACAGAGTTTTCTTTGGTCGGTGCTGCAAGAAATTAACTGGCAGGCCCCTCATGAAATGTGCATGCTAAACCAGATTGTGGTTTCAGTTACGTTTATCCCAGAAAATCCAAATGCTTTCACAAGACTGTCAGACAGGATAGTTTTCAAAAAATATTTTTTTAAACGTCTCTGATACATTTTACCCTTGGGCGATGCCAATTCTCACTTAGCTTAGTTGCTAATGTCTATCTGGATGCAAAGCCAGACTAATGAATGAATGAATTGACATTTACATTCCATACAGCATAAGCTCCTTGCTAAGAAAAGATTTTGCACTGATTCCAAACAAATCATGCTCCAGTTTCCACAGTTTCTATATCTAAACATACAAATTCCTAGACTTTCTTCCCTTACCCCACCAGTAAACAGAAGCTCTGGTGGTGACCCACCTGTTTGTGTGAGCTGGGGAGAAAGTGGCTGAACTGACCTCAAGTCCTCTGTGAAAATAACAACCTCTAACAACAACAATAGGAGGGACTGGTTTTAGGGCTAAGCTCACAGGCCAAGTGACCGCAGGTTGTGTGGTAACAGCTGTGGTCATCCGGCAGTGGCGGTCACTCTCGCCAGCTGACTTGTCCGGTCAACTTTCTTATCCCCCCTCACCCCTATTTTTACCCTTCCACCCACAGTTTAACATTATGGGATGGGAGGATACATAGTGGCGAGGGCACACTGAAGCTTCTTTACATAAGCACTGAAGATTACCACCATGTGCCTACTATTACCATACCAGAGGTCTTATGTTGAATTTTCATCTCTTTTCTTTGGCCTATCGAAAAGTGCCACTTCTGTTCTTATTGGATGACACTAATAACCTCTGGTTTCAATAAAACACTGAATCCATCTGTTTATCCACCAAGCTTGAGCTCTGACCAGATATTCTGAAATGAAAGGTTTGTCTGCTGTCACAGACAGTCACAGATATGAAACCCAAGGAGCAGTAACAGCATCTGCGTAGGCGGCAATCAAATAAGTAACCCTAGGCAACTAAAACAATTTGACTATTGCAGTGATATGCTGTGATAGCACAATATGCTGTGATAGTGCCCTAAGATTCTCATATCTTTGTGCCTTATTATCCCGAATCACAGTTTGTCGCTAGACTTGCCTTGCCATTGCTGTTTTTCTCTCTCTTATCATAATTGCGTAATAGCTGAACAGTCTACAGATGGCACCGGCAGAAAGTCATTTTGTATCCAGAAGGCTGGTGTTGCTAGTGGATACCAGAGCTGGGAATTACGTCACATTGGCTGCATCTATATGATGATTGAAACAGTCTCTGGATGATTGTCAACTGTTGTGAAAGGATGACAGATCTGCTGAAAACGCGTACAAGCAATCAAATTCCAAGTTTGGAAATGTACAGGAGGAGCTTTGTAGTCTTCCCTCATTCCAGTGTGACTAAATATAGTGCAGTTCAAGCAAAGATAACGCAAGCCTCAAAGAAAATGCCTCAGATACTCCTTCAGCTGCCGAGCAAATGTCACCAGGCTTGATCTTAGAGAGGAGGGCTGAGCGTAGTGACAGTGCAAGAGAGCAGCAAACTTCAATTGTATGTCAAATATCATGCTATATCAAACGGTATAAAATAAAATCAAATGTATTTGTCACATACACATGGTTAGCAGATGTTAATGCGAGTGTAGCGAAATGCTTGTGTAAGAGACCTACTGCTGAGAAACTGCACTGTGTATGTGTCTAATGGTCCCTGATTAGAAGTTGTGGCTGGGTATCAGGAGTGAGCTCATTTGCATTCCATCTTTTCCAGGTCGACTCTGACACAGTTCAGTGTTACCGGGAAGGGCTCTTTGTGTATTCATTTATTCTTCATTTGTGTGGCTGCAATAGGCCCCGCTCTGTGATGCCTTCTATTCCAGGGCAGCCCCCTGTGCCTTTATGGCAGGGATGGAGCCCTCTTGATCTACACAGGTCAAAGACTAGGCCTGACTAGAACCACTGAGAGAGTGGAGGGGGTAGTAGGGGTGACGGTGTCACTGAATGCCTTGGAAGCTGTCACTTTGTTTCAGCATTAACGTCTGCATCTGGTCCGCTCTCACTTTGTCCTCCAGCGGAGTAGTTACTAACTCACAAGACTGGTCCACGGAGTGGTGGATGGAACTTTCACTCTGCCAGCTTTGGACGGGATCTAATCTTGCTTAACTTTAGAATAAGATGTGTCAAGTACTCTAAAATGTGCTATTCAATTGAGTGCAAACATTTTCTGAATGGTCTTTGAGGAAAATATTGCCACCCACATTCGAGTCATGTGCCCTTTCCTGTTTCAGTATGACAATGCCCCCTTGCACAAAGCGATGTCCATACAGAAATGGTTTGTCGAGATCGGTGTGGAAGAACTTGACTGGCCTGTACAGACCCCTGACCTCAACCCCATCGAACATCTTTGGGATGAATTAGAACGCCTAATCGTGCAACATCAGTGCCCGACTTCACTAATGCTTGTGGCTGAATGGAAGCAATTCCCGGCAGCAATGTTCCAACATCCAGTGGAAAGCCTTCCCAGAAGAGTGGAGGCTGTTATAGCATCAAAGGTGGGACCAACTCCATATTAATACCCATGATTTTGGAATGAAATGTTCGACGAGCAGGTGTCCACATACTTTTGGTGGTGTATCTTCACTCAACAGACCCTCTGTATACATAGACTTTACAGTTAGACATCACTCCTCACAATTTCAAGCATTTATTGTTACTTTTCTCCATAAACTATTCAGCTGAGCTAAACTCAAAAACACAGGCCTACATTTCCAGTATGTAGGCTATTGCCTGTGTTGTATTAAATGACAAGCATACTGTTTATATAACTGCCTCTTAGGTAATCTCTCCGTATTCGGTCTAAGTAAGCACCTACCTAATCATTTCCAAGGGCAACGTGAAATTCAGAGATCTCTGATAACATCAAATTAAACTTTTTTTGTCACATGCGCCGAATACAACATGTGTAGACCTTACCGTGAAATGCTTACTTACAAGCCCTTAACCAATAGTGCAGTTAAAGAAAGAGTTAAGAAAATATTTACCAAATAAACACAAGTAAAAAATTATATAAGTAACACAATAAAATAACAATAACGAGGCTATATACAGGGGGTACCGGTACCGAATCAATATGCGGTGGTACAGGTTAGTCGAGGTAATTTGTACATCAATAAAACTACGAGAGGGTGATCTGATGACAGGTAAAATAATCTAAGCTTAGAGCTGCTAATATAAATATTTATATCCAGGCACAATATTTACACAGGAAGCGTTATAAGTGGGTATGAAAGTGAGAGTGGAGAGGAGTGGTGTGCCAGTTCGACATGCTGCTGTGCATAAAGTGAAGCTGCCCTGCTATGGGTTGTGTTTAGCCAGTTTTTGAGTCAATTCTGTCATTTGAGCCGGTGTCAGTGCATGTTAGTGATGATGTAGTGGACAATCGGAGGCAGCAGGTCTGTGAGTTATTCCTCAGTTAGTAAGAATAGGTTAGCGTTTGAGAAGCCTTGCGGCTATTTATAGTGGCTGTCAACGCCAGGCTGGGCCCCCACAGTTTGCTAATTGGTTGCAGGTAAGTGTAGCAGCACTACATCTCCTACCATTTCACAGGCAGCTGGGGAAGCCTTGGCCATCCTCCCTTAATAACATCAATTGGTGGCTCATTTTTCAACCCCAGACTGGCCCCAGTGTAAGATGCTGTAAACGCCTTCTGTCAAGGCAAATCGAGGCATAATGCAGAGGCGATGGTTACCCTGACATGGCAGTGCAAACAATATGACACGCCACACATTTCGGACGTCAAAATAAATTGGGGAGCTCTCTGAGACCGTGGTGGGGGCTTAAGAGATCCAGGGGCCTAATTCAGCTCAACACAGCGTTTTTGGGGCAGGGGACAGAGTCAATCCTATGCTCGTAGCGAAGCTCCTACCACGAAAATCTGTGTAATATCGGGTGCCAGAATTAGCTGCTCTCTGCACAGATGGCATTGGCTCTGCTCGCTGCAAATACCTCGCATTCTAGTCCAAGCAGACTGACCTCTTCCTTAATCCTAATTAGGAATGTAATTTCCACCCCAGCCTTACCAAGTGCAATTAAAATAAATGTCTTCGTGTTGTGTCGAGAAAGGGAAAATATGCTTTTGTGGGTTTTAATTGGTTTCTGTGTGAAATATTATGGTCAAGAGATAGGCAAGAATTGCTGATTGTGATGACATTTTGAAATATAAACTCAAGCAATCAGGTTTAAACATGGGTATTGCTTGTGCACTCCATAACTCCTGACAGTGTGTTCATAACAATACACAGATACAGTTGAAGTCGGAAGTTTACATACACTTAGGTTGGAGTCATTGAAACTTGTTTTACAACCACTCCACAAATTTCTTGTTAACAAACTATAGTTTTGGCAAATCGGTTAGGACATCTACTTTGTGCATGACACAAGTATTTTTCCAACAATTGTTTACAGACAGATTATTTCAATGTATAATTCAATGTATCACAATTCCAGTGGGTCAGAAGTTTACATACACTAAGATGACTGTGCCTTTAAACAGCTTGGAAAATTCCAGAAAATAATTTAATGGCTTTAAAAGATTCTGATAGGCTAATTGACATCATTTGAGTCAATTGGAGGTGTACCTGTGGATGTATTTCAAGGCCTACCTTCAAACTCAGTGCCTCTTTGCTTGACATCATAGGAAAATCAAAAGAAATCAGTAAAGACCTCAGGGAAAAAATGGTAGAACTCCACAAGTCTGGTTCATCCTTGGGAGCAATTTCCAAACGCCTGAAGGTACCACGTTCATCTGTACAAACAATAGTAAGTATAAACACCATGGGACCACGCAGCCGTCATACCGCTCTGGAAGGAGACGCGTTCTGTCTCCTAGAGATGAACATACTTTGGTGCGAAAAGTGCAAATCAATCCCAGAACAACAGCAAAGGACCTTGTGAAGATGCTGGAGGAAACAAGTACAAARGTATCTATATCCACAGTAAAACAAGTCCTATATCGACATAACCTGAAAGGCCGCTCAGCAAGGTAGAAGCCACTGCTCCAAAACCGCCATAAAAAAGCCAGACTACGGTTTGCAACTGCACATGGGGACAAAGATTGTCCTCTGGTCCTCTGGTCTGATGAAACAAAAATAGAACTGTTTGGCCATAATGACCATTGTTATGTTTGTAGGAAAAAGGGGGAGGCTTGCAAGCCGAAGAACACCATCCCAACCGTGAAGCACGGGGTGGCAGCATCATGTTGTGGGGGTGCTTTGCTGCAGGAGGGACTGGTGCACTTCACAAAATAGATGGCATCATGAGGATGGAAAATTATGTGGATATATTGAAGCAACATCTCAAGACATCAGTCAGGAAGTTAAAGCTTGTTAGCTAATGGATCTTCCAAATGGACAATGACCCCAAGCATTCTTCCAAAGTTGTGGGAAAATGGCTTAAGGACAACGAAGTCAAGGTATTGGAGTGGCCATCACAAAGACCTGACCTCAATCCTATAGAAAATGTGTGGGCAGAACTGAAAAGGCGTGTGCGAGCAAGGAGGCCTACAAACCTGACCTAGTTACACCAGCTCTGTCAGGAGGAATGGGTCAAAATTCACCCAACTTGTTGTGAGAAGCTTGTGGAAGGCTACTGAAAACATTTGACCCAAGTTAAACATTTTAAAGGCAATGCTACCAAATACTAATTGAGTGCCTGTAAACTTCTGACCCACTGGGAATGTGATGAAAGAAATAAAAGCTGAAATAAATCATTCTATCTACTATTACTTTGACATTTCACATTCTTAAAATAAAGTGGTAATCCTAACTGACCTAAGACAGGGAATTTTTACTAGGATTAAATGTCAGGAATTGTGAAAAACTGAGTTTAAATGTATTTGGCTAAGGTGTACGTAAACTTCCGACTTCAACTGTATATAATACATGGAGGTATTGTGGTTAAATTCCTGGACAGTTTAAAGAGTTGGCAACGCATGGTTTTTTATTGGTCTGTTAACTAATTTACCGCCTGGTGATTTACCGCATAGCTCTATCCCACCAAAACAGGCAAAAATTTCAGGAACTTTTCAAACACCTCTTACACTTAAAGGGCTTTATCATTATTTTCACAATTTCAAAGTATTATCACAACCTGTGGAAAGGTATATATGTAAATCACTTTTTTGACTGCACTGGGCCTTTAACACAGACCTTTTTTCCCCCAGCGATTACCTTAGCTTGTAATGGCTTATTTGGCCCGATACACTAGGTTACGTTGGCCCAATACACTAGGCTAGAATTCATAGAATGGCGCCGGAGGGGATGGCTGCCATTTTACGGGCTCCTATTTTGTATTGTTTGTAACTTATTTTGTACATCATTTTGCTCCTACCATCTCTTATGACCGAAAATAACTTCTGGATATCAGAACAGCAATTACTCACCTCGAACTGGACGAAGATGTCTTCTTTAATGAGTCCGACGTGAAGGATATACTGCTTCTCTGAGACCAGGCCCAAATCCCCGTTATTCGCATGAAGAAAAAAGATCAGGGTTCCTTGTGAGAATTTGTCGGCGAGTTGGTAACCCGCTTCTACCATCCGTTCTATTGGCCAACGTGTAATCACTGGAAAATAAACTGGATGATCTCTGCTCGAGACTATCCTACCAATGGGTCATTAAAAACTGTAATAGCTTATGTTTCACCGAGTCGTGGCTGAATGACGACACGGATAATATACAGTTTGTTGGGTTTTCCGTGCATCGGCAGGACAGAACAGCTACGTCTGGTAAGACGAGGGGTGGTGGTGTGTGTCTATTTGTCAATAACAGCTTGTGCGCAATGTCTAATATTAAAGAGGTCTCGAGATATTGCTCGCCTGAGGTAGAGTACCTCATGAAAAACTGTAGACCACACTATCTACCAAGAGGGTTTTCATCTATATTTTTCGTAGCCGTCTATTTACCACCACAAACTGATGCTGACACTAAAACCGCATTCAATGAGCTGTATAAGGCCATAAGCAAACAAGAAAATGCTCATCCAGAAGCGGCACTCCTAGTGACCGGGAACTTTAATGCAGGCAAACTTAAATCTGTTTTCCCTCATTTCTACCAGCATGTCATATGTGCAACCAGAGGAAAACATAACTCTAGACCACATTTATCCACACACAGAGACACATACAAAGCTCTCCCTCACCCTCCATTTGGAAAATCTGACCATACTTTTATCCTCCGGATTCCAAGTAAAAACTAAAGCAGGAAGTACTAGTGACTCGCTCAATACGGAAGTGGTCAGATGATTTGGATGCTACGCTACAGAACTGTTTTGCTAGCACAGACTGGAATTTGTTCCGGGATTCATCCAATGACATTGATTAGTATACCACCTCAGTCACTGGCTTCATCAATAAGTGCATCGACGACGTCGTCCCCACAGTGACCGTACGTATATATCCCAACCAGTAGCCATGGATTACATGCAACATCCGCACCGAGCTAAAGGCTAGAGCTGCCACTTTCAAGGAGCGGGACACTAATCCAGACGCTTATAAGAAATCCCGCTATGCCCTCAGACAAACCATCAAACAGGCAAGGACTAAAATTGAATCCTACTACACCAGCTCTGATGCTCGTCGTGTGTGGCAGGGCTTGCAAACTATTACGGACTACAAAGAGAAACCCAAACGCGAGCTGCCCAGTGACGTAACCCTACCAGACGAGCTTAATGCCTTTTATGCTCGCTTTGAAGCAAGCAACACTGAAGCATGCATGACTGTGTGATCACGCTCGCCATAGCCGATGTGACCAAGACATTTAAACATGTCAACATTCACAAGGCCGCAGGGCCAGGCGGATTACCAGGACGTGTACTCAGTGCTTCTCGGACAAACTGGCAAGTGTCTTCACTGACATTTTCAACCTCTCCCTGACCGAGTCTGTAATACCTACGTGTTTAAAGCAGACCACCATAGTCCCTGTGCCCAATAAAGCGAAGGTAACCTTCCTAAATGACTACCGCCACGTAGCACTCACGTTGGTAGCCATGCTTTGAAAGGCTGGTCATGGCTCACATCAACACCATCATCCTGGAAACTTAAGACCCACTCCAATTCGCATACCGCTCCAACAAATCCACAGATGATGCAATCTCATTCGCACTCCACACTGCCCTTTCACACCTGGACAAAAGGAACACCTATGTGAGAATGCTGTTCATTGACCACAGCTCAGCGTTCAACACCATAGTGCCAACAAAGCTCATCACTGAGCTAAGGACACTGGGACTAAACACCTCCGTCGGCAACTGGATCCTGGACTTCCTGACGGGCCGCCCCCAGGTGGTAAGGGTAGGCAACAACACATCTGCCACGCTGATCCTCAACACGGGGGCCCTTCAGGGGGGGTTGCTTAGTCCCCTCCTGTTCTCCCTGTTCACCCACGACTGGGTGGCCAAGCACTACTCCAACACCATCATTAAGTTTGCTGACGACACAACAGTGTGTCCGACAACGATGAGACAGCCTATAGGGAGGAGGTCAGTATGGTGACAGGACAACAACCTCTTCCTCAATGTGAGCAAGACAAAGGAGATGATCATGGACTACAGGAAAAGGAGGGCAGAACACGCCCCCATTCACATCGACAGGGCTGTAGTGGAGTGGGTCGAGAGTTTCAAGTTCCTTGGTGTCCACATCACCAACTAGTATGGTCCAAACACACCAAGACAGTCGTGAAGAGGGCACGACTATACCTTTTCCCCCTCAGGAGACTGAAAAGATTTGGCATTGGTCCCTGGATCCTCAAAAAGTTCTAAAGCTGCACCATCGAGAGCATCCAGACCGGTTGCATCACCGCCTGGTATGGCAACTGCTCGGCATCCGACCTTAACATGCTGACCAGACCAAACCCGTGTATCCGTGTGCACCATGGTGCACATGTTGATTTTGTCCACCCACACCAGAACGATCAGAACACGCAAGTTGAAATATCAAAATGAACTCTGAACAAACTATATTAATTTGGGGACAGGTCGAAAGCATTAAACATTTATTGCAATTTAGCTAGCTAGCTAGCTTGCTGTTGCTAGCTAATAAACATTGGGTTGTTATTTTACCTGAAATGCACAAGGTAAACTCCAACAATTTATCCACAGATAAAAGGGTAAACCGAGTTTGTTTCTAGTAATCTCTCCTCCTTCAGGCTTCTTCTTCTTCGGACTTTATATGGCGGTTGGCAACCAACATTAATTTGCATTACCACTATCAACTGGACTGGAGTGTGGTCCTCAGTTCATCTTTCAATCACCCACGTGGGTATATGCTCCTAAAAACCAATGAGGAGATGGCACGTGGGTATATGCTCCTAAAAACCAATGAGGAGATGGCACGTGGGTATATGCTC